>NW_006800443.1:15023-67660 GCF_000485575.1 Poecilia formosa | reverse complement strand
GAAGAAACCTGAACGTCTCCGACCGAAGAAACCTGAACGTCTCCGACCGAAGAAACCTGAACGTCTCCGACCGAAGAAACCTGAACGTCTCCGACCGCAGTCAGGGAGTTGGCGTGAATGTTTTCGCTGCTGTTCTGGTTTTTCCTTATGGGTTTGGTAGAATGACTGGGGTATTTGTTTGTAGTAGATGAGGATGTGTTTGTTGTGTTATTGCCTTCCTACCCTGGTATGTCTTAAAAAAAGAGATTTTAATCCCTTACCCAGATAAGTGAAAAATTTATACAGAACTAAGCAGACCTTTTGGATTACAGGAAATCCTGCTGCTTTTCTGGGCTGGTATGAAATTATGACAGTATCATAACCTTAGGTAAAAATATGATCACAGAAATCAAAATGGATCATTTTACATTTTATTTAGCCGACTTTGATGTGAATGTGATTCACTTCTTAAATGTCACACTTGATTACTTTTTGGCACATAACATAATGAAGCTTTTCTGATCACGTTTACATAGAAAATAAGATAATTGTGTCTCCACTGCTCAATAGTTAAGACACATCAGGTTACTTTACTGATGTAATGCATCATGTTGGGAGTTTTTAATGTGTTTTCAGATTCAGAGTTTGATGTAAAGCAGATTATATTTATATGCAGGTCTGGAGACCACTGCACTGAAAACTTCATGGTTTTTCCACCAAATATTGATTTCTGAACTCTTCCAGAGTTAAAACATTAGTATTGTTGTTTCTAAATAAACTTTGACTTAAATATTATTCATATATATTATTATATATTTATCATTATGTCTAAAACCAACATTATCATTTATTGCAATAATTTCTGGGGTAATTCATCGTCCAGCAAAGTGAAATATTGTGACAGAACTAATGACCGAGAATTATTGTCGTTTTGAAACTATGCCTTTTTCATTTCGTGGTTATTGGCCCATACCTACTGTTTAAAAAAACAAACAAAAAAAAACAAGTGATCTGTAGGACAAAAATATTCCAGATCGTAAGATTTCTGGTGAAACTCACCATCTAGTTTCGGAGCGCCCAGCGTCTCCAGCTGGGGTTCCCTTTCCTCCGTTATATCCCGCTCTTCGTCCTCTCCTGTACTCCGTTCCTCCTCGATCTCCTCCTCTTTGTCCTCCTCCATGTCCCCGTCTTCTGGAGGGAGGATGTCCGGTTCGTCGGACTCGGGCTGGGAGTGTACGGTTTGCACGGTGGGCTGTGGGCTCAGCGCGGGAGGCTCCATGGTGGGGGTGAGGGGAGCCTGGATAGGCTGAGCCTGGGGCTGGGGCGGCGGAGGAGGTAGAGGAGCCTGGAGGTTGGACGTCAGCTGAGGGGTGTCGTACAGAGCTGAAATGGCCGAGGAGATGCTCTTCTGGAGGTCCTGGTTCTTCCCCACCGAATCCTCCTCGTCGGAGGAGAAAGACGGCAGCGTCTCCAGGTTTCTCTTCAGCTCGTCCTCTAAACGCTTGGGGCTGGGGCAGTTGCCGAGAGCCAGTCCGCCATTCCCCTCACCGTCCCCAAACGGAGGCGGCGGCGGCGGGGGAGGCGGTGCGGGAGAAAGCGGGCGCAGACCCCCGGCCTTGCAGGGCGACGTCTCGCCGTTGTCGTGGTCCATTCCCGGTGAGATGTCCAAACCTGGAGGCCGCTTCCCCGTCTTCAGGAAGTCCAAGAACGAAGCCACAAAGCCAGCTTTAGACTCTGAGTCCTTCTCATCTCCCTGGAAGAAGCACAACAGACGTCAGCTGCAGGAGTGAACCTCACAACTATCAGACATTCAACTTCCAGCTACTGCAGGGTCGGGCGGTACGGATCAAAAACTAAATCAGTTTTTTCACACCACATCAGATTTTTTTTTCTTCTTTTGTTTCTGACAGAAATTTTAAAAAGTGTTTTTTTATTTCAGTCGACCTTTCTGTGAGTTGTACAACAGAGTATTAGGAGAAGGCTACGAAAACTTTTATTTAATTACGAGAATAAAGTCATAATGTTAGAAGAACAACGATGCAATTTTAAGAGAAAAAACTTCCTGAAGTGAGAATGAGAAAAAAAAAGCTTTTAGAGTTATAATGATCTGATGTCGTTATTTCTTCAAAATAGAATAAGTCTGATTTAAAATCCTCTTACTGATAATTTAATGCTGATGTGTTAAAAGACAAAGTATTTGAATTAAGTGTTGTCTATAAAACCAATCCCTAACAAATTCACAAGCTGCTCCACATTCCTCATTTAAATTTCTTGTTTTGTTTGTGTTGGAGTTCTCATAAAATTACTATTTTTTTTATTCCAATATGATTTAATTCTCGTATTATTTGGACTATTTTTGTACGACTTTATTCCTATAATATTCCATCATAGAATTGACCATTCAGTCCAAATAAACAGAAGTTATAAAATACCCTCCATGAACAAGATGGTGAGCTGATATCACTCTGAACTACGGAAACGCACAAAAAAATCTTGATTTTTTAAAAAAAATGTAAATTTCAAATACCAAAAATGTGATTAATATTATGGATTTGTCACCCAGCCATGAACTGAATTCATTCTGTGCCGAGAACCTTTACCCTTTCATCCAGCCCCTCTTCATCAACTCCTTCACTTATCATCTGGCTCTTCTGTTTGCTCTTGTCTTGGCTCCTGGTGCTCTCGGTGCTGCAGGGAGGCCCAGGACTTAAACCGAGCGACGGAGCCGAGCCAACCGAGCCGTCTGACAAAGCCGGGTCGGTGCCAGACAGAGAGTCTGTCCTCAGCAAGGCGTCAGAGGAGGACAGGGTACCAACTGGCAACTTGATCTGCACCAACAGAGAGAAAGTCACGAATCTAAAGACGACTTAAAAGGCATCCATTTGAAATTAAATGACTTTAAAATAAGAGTGGGGATAAATTAATCACATTAAACAATGTCTGGTTCCTCATAATGCCAGCAGGGCCACATCTGCTAAAGTCTGGGCCAGATGTTTACATACAGGAGAATAATTATGATGATTTGAACTGTTCTGTTTTGATAAAACAAGTTGAAGATTTTACTTACTGAAGATTTTCTCTAAACCAAACAGGCTAAAATACACAAGGGCTGAAACAATTTATCAGCTTAATCATGATTAATCGATTACTGAAATAATCTGCTAATGTAGTAATCTATAAATCATTAGGTTGGAGTTTACAGACTCAAAAAGGGCCTTTCCTTAAAAAAAAAACAAACATTCAGAGCAGTAATTAAGCCAAAACTGTACAAAATATATGCACATAAAAACACTTTTTTACACAAATGTGTTTCAGACAAAACTCCTGGAGTGGCAAAGTTTTAAAATCCACTAAAGGAATGCTGTTATTAAACTGTATTAAGCATTTAACTAGTTTATTTACTTATTTTATTATATTTGTATAAAAATGGCTTAAGTGGTCAAGTAAAAAATATGTACCATTGCCATTTTTACAAAATCACATTACTCAATTAATCAGAATAATTAATAGAATAACCCATTAAAATAATCACAAGTTGCAGCCCAAGTTTACACACTTCTTGCTAAAAATCTGATAAATTTCAGGCAAACCATCAACTTTTTATTGCCATTAACAAGGTTCTGATAAAATTCTGGGCTGGATATTTGACTATTCCTTCAATTAGAAACATTCCAGCTGATTTAAGTTACTAAATTTAAAATCTCCTTTACTTCCAGTGTCAAGAAGGCCTTCCACAAATCTTAAATTTTGCTGGATGATAAAAATTTTCCCAGAAATTATGATAAAGATAATATTGTCGTTTTGAGATGATATAATGATAATGAAAGTTTGACCTCTCAAATATCAATAAACTTTATTTCTGGAAAGAACATTTATCACTGGAACTGAAAGATAATTTTCAATATCCAAAACAAATACATAAACAACAAATAAATAAATACTGCACACAACCGAAACCAGAAATTAAATGGATTATGAAGACTGGCCTTTAAAACATATTAATAATCAGAATGGAAATAATCAAACTCATTGACTGACTTGGTGTTAAGTTTTCTTCACAAAATTAAAGTTAATTGATGTTTAAGAGGACAGCCTTATTATGCCGTTATTATTATTATATTACTTAAAAATGGTGTCAAAACACCAATATTATCGTTTATCTCAATCATCTCTGGGACAATTTATCGTCCAGTAAAACTTGTTATTGGCCTAGCAACCAATCAGATCTGTTCTTTGTTTTGATGGAGACCCACTGACCTTGAGAGGCGGGATGGGTTCATGCTGCTGCTGGGGCTGGTGATGGAGCTGCTGCTGCTGCAGGTGGTGCGAATGCATCTGATCCTGCTCCTTCCCGCTCATCTCCATGTACATATCCTCCCTCCTTCCTCCTCTTCCTCGACTTCCACGCCCCCTACCTCTACCCCGCCCCTCCACGCTGAACCCCCCTCCAACGCCTGATCCACCCATCTCTCCCATCATGCCCCGTGGGGTGTAGGGCTCTGGCATGGGGCGGATACGCGGCCTGCCTCTGGGCCTTGGAGGGCCCTCTCTTTTTGGCCTGGTGGGCTTTCGGCCTCTCTTCTTCGGTCCGTCTGGAGGAAGGATAGAGTGTGAACCCATAGAGGAGTAGCCAGAGGCGTGGTAAAAATCGATGTCGCCCATTAAGGGGCTCAGTGATCCGCCGCCTCCTCCCTTTCTGCAACTGGACACTAAATCTGGTAAAAGGTCAGGCAGCCTGCGGCTGTTCAGCCGGATGTCGGCAGGCTGGTCAGCTTTATCTTCGTCATCCTCAAATTCATATTCTTGGGCGTAGCTTTTCTTAGGTAGTGTGTTGGGGTCCCTGCGCTCCTTTAACAGATGGAACGAACTGGATTTGAGGAGTTTCTTGGGACGAGACGAGCAGAAAATGGGCGACTGGAGGCCTCCGGACCCAGGTCCTGAGCCGGTTCCTCCAGGACCAGAGGAGAGCTTCGCTCCGGCGTTGTTTGGTCCAGCTGGGTTGGAGCCCATCCCCATGGCTGGGGGCTGGGACTGTATCAGACCCAACTGTTCAGTGTTGACCGTAGAGGGAAGCTCGTGGGTTTTGAGAGAGTCTAGATCCAGAGTCATGGTGTTGCTGCTGGGTTCCTCCAGGCCGTGGCAGTACGGTTCATACGCCTGATCGCCACCATGGTGACCCATCATGTCATAACCGGGTCCACTACTGCCCGCAGATCCTCCTGCACTCTGTCCGGCTTTCATCGAGTCCATCCCTTCCTGCCCGGGGTGGCTTTCATTCATCTCCTCCGGGCCTGGACCGGCACCACCAGCACAGCTCGACTTGTAGTCCTCTGCGCAAAACATGTCTTCCATCCCTGGGAAGAAGGAGCGGTCCTCATCCTGAAGGAGGGAGTCCGGGAAGCAGATGGAGGTCAATGGAACGAAGCGGTTGCTCTGTTGGTTCTGGTCTGCTTTCTCCACCGGGCTGACCGTATCGAACTGATGCTGGTCGGAGCGCTGCTGGTCCAGCTGGCTCTGCTGTGAGGCGAGCTGACTTGGGAGCGGTTGCTGGGGGTCGGGCTGATTCTGGGGGTGGGCTGAAGCAGAGGGTGGGGGTATGTGGTGAGGGTGAGGCGGTTGCTGCTGAGGGTGAGGGAGGTGGTGTTGAGAAGTCTGTTGCTGCTGCGCGTGATGCTGGGACAGATGGTGCATGTGAGACGGCGTGGACAAGCCGATGTCAGGCTCCGTCAGGAAGGAGTGGAGCTCTGGGGCCGAATGGTGGGACTGCTGCGGCTGATGGTGGGGAGGGTGCTGCCTCTGAGGCTCCTGCTGAGGCTGCCGGTGGCGCTCACTGCCGCCGGATCCGCCACCGCTTCGCCCTGCGCTGCCCGGTCCTCCACGCCGGTCTTCTGCTACGCCAACGTCAGCGCTGGAGGTCTGGGAGAGCGAGCGCTCCAGCATGTCCAGGGAGGAGACCACGGAGCTCTGCTTGACCTGGCTCTGGTCATGCTGATGTGCGCCATGGTTGTAGTGGGCGGCTGCCACTTCCAACGCCTGCGACTGCAGCTGAAGCTGGAGCTGGGTGGTTTGAGACTGGGACTGAGCCTGGTGTTTACTGGAGCCCAGTCTCCCGCCGGCTCCTTCCATCACCGCTTGCTGCTGGCTGATGGAGTGCTGCTGTTGTTGGCTATGGGAGTCCATTTTATGGTGCTGTTGGTGCTGAGAGTGAGAGTCTATTTTGTGGTGCTGTGGGTGCTGATGGGAGTCCATTTTCTGGTGCTGCTGATGCTGAGGGTGGGAGTCCATTTTCGAATGTTGATGCGGCGGGAGGGGATCCATTTTGTGGTGCTGTTGGTGTTGGCGGTGGGAGTCCATCTTGTGGTGCGGCTGATGAGGCTCCAGCTTGTTGCGGGTGGTGTGGGACAGCACCGACTGCAGCAGGTGTGGTGGCTGACGGGACTGGTCCGTGGGGGAGTCCATCAGGGACACAGCGGCTTGGGACTGCGGGTGCTGCTGCAGCTCCGGCGTTTTCCGAGGATACGGGATTTCCGCACGCTCCTGCGGCTTCTTCTGAAGCTCCATCTGGTGAGGCGGCATCTGAGAATGCGAGGACACGTGCTGACTGTGAGAGGAGTGTTGGGCAGCAAGGGAGTGTTGGGAGTAGGGGTCGCCCCGGCCGTAGTGGACAACAGAACCGAGGCCGTCGTGATGATGGAGGTGTGAGTGCACTTGCTCGGCGCTGCCTCTTCCATTGCCGTTTCTGCTGCCCCCAACAGATCGGTCGCTCCTTTGTTGCGGTTGCTGAGGCTGATGATGGTGTTGATGCTGCTGCTTCTTAAGTGACATCTCTAGCTGGTTGTCAAGCCCAGAAATGGACCCTCCAGAACCTGTATTCCCCACCCCAGCAGAAGATGTCGCACTGTGCGTACGTATAACGCTCTGGGGGTGGTACCTCTCCTCTGGGGTCTTGCCCATGTCATAACTCATCCCTTTGCCTGAATCGCTGGTCGGGGGTCCCGACTGTGGCTGCGGTTGCGTTTGCTGCGACGCCTGCTGAGGCTGTTGCTGAGCGTGGTGATGAGCAGCCTGAGGAGCGGGGCTCGCTTGGGCTTGCAGCAGATGCTGAATCAAGAACTCGTCGTCATCGTCCACTTCCTCCTGGGATCTCTGGGAGCCCACGCCCATCATAGACCCGTCCGGTTTTGCTTTGGAGGAATTGGAGTGATACGGCTGGGGTTGAGAGGAAGGACCTCTGGCATCAGGGTACGCCTGGGGCGATGCGAGAAAAGTAGGAGAGAGAACAGAGGGAATGTATTTATTTGAGCCAGCGCCTCCTGGAGACTGAGTGGGACAGGTGGGCACTGGGGAGTGCAGACCCGGCCGGATTATGCCCGAGTTGCCCGATGGAGAGGGGCTGGAGTCGGGAATATGATAGGAACCTCCCCCGCTGCCTCCTCCACCTCTCTCGCTGGTCATACTGTTTCCCGTTGCTCCTCCGGATCCGGAGTTCCCGCTCCCTGCGCCGCTGCTGCTTCCTCCCCCAGACGCTCCACTACCTGAGGAACCACTTGACCTTAGAAGGGCAGGTGAGTGACCTGGAGCTCCATAACCAAGTGATGGGCTGCCCGCTCCACCTAAAGAGGAGGGCAGTGATCCATAAGCAGAATCTGCGCCGTATAGATCAGTGGAATACGAATGGCTCCGCCCACCTAAACTTCCGTAACCTTTTCCAGCCGTACCAGAGCTCAGGTCTTGGGCTTGTGGTGAATTAAAGCCTCCATAGGACTGTCCCAGGTGGGATGTAGGGGGCTGATTGGGAGAATAAGACTGAGTCTGTTGTTGAGGTGGAGTCTGACCAGTAAGAGCAGAGGTGGGGGTCTTTACAGGGGGCACTGGGGAGCCGTAACCAGACAAGCAGGACTTGGGGAGAGACTGGGGAGCTGAAGTGGAGGTGGAGGGAGGCTGCTGCTGAGGAGTAGGGGGAGGCGGAGCAGGTTGAGGGGGCGGCTGCTGTCGAGACGGAGCAGCGCTGGAGCTAGACGTGGGAATCGAGTTTGAAGGATGAGCTCCTGACGTTGCAGAAGAAGAGGACGAGGAGGAGGAGGTTGAGGAAGCTGAGGGGGGGGTATGAGGAGTCCTTGATGACGACGCAGAACTGCCTGAAGAATAACCACTACTGGAACTACTTTTTGTACCCTTTCCAGCAGAGGAAGAAGAAGAAGAGGAAGATGAGGAGTAGGGAGGCTGAATGATGGGTCGATACTGTTCAGTGCGAGGGGCAGGCTTGTGGTCAGAGGAGGGGCTCTGGTCACCCAGCGGGCTGCAGGGAAGGCCAGCGTGCCTGTGGTGGGTGGCGATCTGCTGGTAGCCCGCTCCTCCACAGCTGAGATAGTGCTGGAGAGAGTGAGCAGCCGAGGAGGAGAGCTGCGACTGAGCAGGCGTGGGCCGCTGGTAGTGCTTGATGACGCTGTCCTGTCGGGGCATGGCCCTTTCCTGAGCCGAGTTTGACTGCGACTGGGATTGAGGTTGGGGCTGGGCTGAGGAGAACACGGACGGGTTGTACAGCTGGGAGGACTGGTCTTGAAGCTGAGATGATAGCAGATTGAACTGGTGCGACTGCAGGTGCCTGGCAGAAGACGCCTGGGCCGATGAAGCGCCCGTGGGGTCCTGGCTGCCCCTGTAGGCGGCGGCGGCAGCGGCACCTTGTGACGATAGGAGTCTATCAAAACCCAGGCTGGACTGGGACGGCGCTTTGATGTGTATAAGAGGGTCGTGGGGGGAGAGCAGACCGTTGGAGGTGGGGCTAAATGTGGGCGTTTCCTGAAGGGAAAGGGAGGCTGCGGGGAAAGAGCGACTGGAGAAGGATGCTGGATGTTGATAGGCTGATAGAGCTGAAGAGGAAGGGAAGGATCCAGAGCCAGGGAGGGCTCCAGAGATGAACAGTTCAGGAGGAGCAGGCGTGTGCATCGCTGTCAGAAAAGGAAAACATTGGAAAATTAATCAAATCATCTAAATAAATTTAAATAGAGGCTTTATGTACAGTTAAATCCTTAAAGGTGACCTATTATGGTTACTTAGATTGGGATGGGTCTAAAGGCTATATAAAACATGTTCATTACATTTTTTGCATGAACTCATTCTTAGATAATGACATTTTTGTTCTGCCTTTCAGAATGAGCTGTTATAGGGCCTCCTGTCACTTTAAATAAAAAATAAACTGCTGTTGGCCACGCCCCCAACTCAACATTTACAGTTGCATGTGAAAATGGCTGCAAACTGATGCACAATGATGCAACAGTCCATCTTTGAAAAGCATAAGTGGAGCCACCTGCACAAACAACAACAATGTAGCAGATGGTTTATGAATGGTAAGTCAGCAACAACACATTTATCTTATCCAGCAGTCATTGTACAGCTCATACTGTGGTAAAACCAGCTGACCAAAAGTGCTGGAGCTCTGCTTGGGTTGCTAGGTGACAGCATATCGCCTGTTGAGCATAATTTAACATTTGGGAGGTTTTTGAAAAGGCAAATTTTCCTGACACCAAAAAAACATTAATTTATTGTCAAAAAATAGCTTGGTGGCTTTTTTAAGCGCTTGGGCTGTTACATTAGAGACCCAAATGTAAGTAGTAAAAACGTGCAAAATGTGGATTTTGCATAATGGACCCCTTTCAAATCTTTTAACAGAATGCACCCACACACAAATTGTCCGAATATTAATGTAGGCAAACATTGGAGGGTTGCTTTTTTTAAATGTCATATTGACATTGGGTCTGGTTGAATGTCAACACATCAGGGAGGATATAACATGGCCCCACCTGTCTGCCAGGATGGTGTGCGGAACTGAGAGAGGAGCGAGGAGGCGGAGGGCGGAGGCTGGGGACCTCGGGACTCCAGAGCTGAGATCAGGTTCATGACCGAGGCGTCAGGAGCGGAGGGGCTGGCGTGGTGCAGGCCGGTGTCAAACAGCCCAGAAAGACCTTACACAAGGAAATAATAGATAATTACAACAATCGCTTAAAAAGTTTCATTATGTTTTTACTAATATGTGGGAAGAACAGTACAAAAATAAAAGAGAGAACTACAGATTATGCAAATGTTGAGCTATAAGGACAGTGACAGTGAAAAAATGTAAAGTTTTATTCAAAAATTAGTATTTAGAATAATTTATATTGCAATTTTTACAGTAAATAACCTAAAAAAATATGTAATATAAGTTGCTAACATTTATTATACAATATAATGCGTTAAAAACTTTGAATTTAGTTTCTTTTAGCTCAAATAAGCCAAAACGATCCATAAAAGCTCAACTACATACATTAATTCCCACTAATATTTAGTAAGTCGACCTTTACCGGGTTGCTAAGTAACCACAGGGCTTTTGTAGCCATTTCCAAACGTCTGATATAATACCGACTTCTTCAACAGGGGTAGGGTCAGAGGTCAAATCAATGTTCGCTTCTTTATCCATTCTAAGACCAATACTAGTGTGTGTTTAGATTGTTGTCCTATTGGTTAGCTTTGGTTTAAGATGAAAATTAATAATTTGAAAGTAGTTCCCTTTCCTTAGTCTATCACATGTCAAACAGACCCTCAGTATGATGCTCCCACCACCATGCCTGACAAGAGGTACAGGCTTCTCTATTGGGGGCTTAAAATTGGCTGCTTTTTCAGTTGTTCATTAAAAATAACCAATTTATTTTTGCTATTTTTGGATCAAACAGCTGGAACCTGGACACACTTGGGTGTCCCAACAGGATATTATCCCAAACCCACATGAAAACTAAATGCTTATATGCAAAATGAGTCTAAGTGTATTTCTGAGTATGTATGATTTTGTGACGAAAACCCAAAACTAAGCTCAAACTTGTTTACCCAACTCTTATTTTTATAATTTACTAAATTATATGATGTATGGTCATGACATTTGGACTATTTTACCAATTTCAAATAACAATTTTGCTGAAATTTGCCTAACTCTGTTGTTTGCACAGCTTTATCTTCTTTTATTGGGAATAATCTGTCTTTTTTAAAAGCACATGCACATTTTGTACACTTCTTAAAATGATCTCACTCAGTTGCACATTCCTTTGGAGTCGAGTACACTATTTTTAATAAATGCAATGTAATTTTGCTCTTACTGTACAGCATCTTATTTTTAATTTTGCTTTGACATATTTTTATACTTTTATCTGTGTGCAAATCAACGTTACACCTGAACTTCCCCACTGTGGTTTAATACTGAATATTGTATTTATTCTGACTTGACAGAAGAATTGGGCCCGATTCAAAAAGCAATAAACCAATTAATTGAATGATAATTAAAACAAGTGCAATAATTTCTATTTGCATGATTTATTGTTTTTCTCTTTTTTTCCCTGGTTATTTGGTCTCAACTAGACTTTTTGTAGGACATTTTGTTAAAGGAGACTCCATAATTCATTTATAATTTCTGTTGTTTTGTTCGTTTATTTAAATATCTTCCAGTTTCAGTGTTAAATGTCCACAGGAATTTAAAGTTTATTCATCTTTGAGAATGTGTTCTTGCATTATGACATTACTATTATATTACATGAAAATGGTCTTAAAATAATATTATTGTTTATTGCAATAATTTCTGGGACAATTTCTCGCCCAGAAAAAATAGTCATTGTAACAGGCTTAAGAAGAATGGTTAAAAATCATAATATTTATGTTATTAATAAGATAATTACATAATTAAATTCAGTGGTGAGTTTATGTAAACTTGCAAGCAGCACTGGAACTCCAACTCCACCTTTCAATATATTAATCACTGTTGCTCAAAACAACCTGCAGAACACTTGCAAAGCGGCACAGGAATGAATGCAGGGTTTAGCCAAAATTTGCACATTTGTCTGCGACAATAACTTACCAGACCCTGCACAGGCTGACCAAATAATTCACCGGCAGGGCCCCTTATGGTGGTGACATGGAAGGTATGACATTTATCTTACCCAAACTCCGTCCAGCTGCTCCCCAAGCCCCGCCTTGGCCAGAGCTCCCTGGGTGGTGATTGGTGGCATAGCCCTGCAGAGGGTGTGGGGTGGAGTAGGCTTGTCTGTGAAGGAGCTCAGAGTCAGGGTGGGATGATCTGGAACTCCCATAAACCAGACTGGGAAGGAAGAGGATATGGGGAGGGCACGGAGGGTGGAAGTGTCAATCAATCTTCAGAGCATATTAACATAAATCCAGTCAGTTTCCCAAATGTGACCCCTGAAAACGACTAGGTGGAGGTTAGCTTCAGTGCACACAAAATCACACAAGTGAATTACTCTATTCTTCTATCATAAGGGTAATTAATTATATTTGTTAAAATTACAATTAAGTTTTCTATTAACAAGAAAACCAAAAATTATTAATGTAATCAATTTATTTTTGAAGGAATCACACAATTACAACCATCCTCATTTCACTAATATCCATTACAGCAGTCATAAATCTGTCAAACCCATACAGTGAGGCATACTTAATTATAAAATAATGGCTTACTTCCAATCAATAAAACGCAATCAAAAGGCAATTTCATTTCATAATTTTCTCCTAACTTCCTTTATATGTTTTTTGTAGCTGGATAATTTGGCCTTTGAGAAGGCAGATGAAATGCGTGGCTGCCTGCCTGTTCAGATGCATGCTAGCATTTGGTAGCATCATTTGGGAGAAATGCAGAGACTAGGCCCGAACTGTGCAAGGCCTGCGGTGCGTATAAATAAAGCATATGACACCGCAGTGCAATGTGCAGCTAAGTAAAAAAATATACTTCGTCGGTTTGGTCCGCAGTCAAACAATTAGCATGTCTGTAACCGCTAATTAGTATGGCGATGCAGCTAACAACTGAATGGTGCATGCCGACGCAAATATGCGAGCTAAGCTGCATGCAAAAACAAATAAGCATATTTCTTTGGCAAAAATCGGCTTTAATGAAAGGCGCATATTCCGTTTTGAGTTTTATCACGCAAATCTATTTTTGCCTTAAACGTTTCGAGCAGAAATGCGGGGATGATGTTTGCGTGGACAGGCCTCTGCTTTGCTTCCCTGCAACACGGAGCGCTAGCTGCCAGGCTAACCAAGGCTAAACTACAGAGCTCCCCTTCACGCATTCTGTGCACCTTTCATCCTCTAATTTGATTTGTTCATATGGATTCTGGTTCTATTCGAGTCAAATTGCTGATTGCACTTTCGATGCACAGGATGGAGATTTTTTTTTTGGCAGAGCTGTAATATGCAAATGAGCACCAAACCAAGCAAAACCATCACAAATCCGCTAAATCACAAACGCACCCAAGTTGACATCTAAACAGTGATGCATTATTTCTATACGTCTGTTTCTGCTATGCGTGACAGTGTAGTACGTGTTAAATGAATATGCATCAGTTTATCTGGCTGATTACTGTCAGGGGGGTTGCTGAGAGGGGGTTTGCTGCGTCTGCACTCCTCGCAGTTTTCCCATCAATCCCTATGAATATATCTGTGTTCAGGCCTGCAACACAGGGAACAATAATTCCAATGGACACTCAGACATCCCCCACCTCCATCCATCCCGCCAGGTCCTACCTAAAGCCCCATGTATGTCAATCACATTCAATTCACCCCCCCAACCTTCTCCTTTCTCCACCCCGCCCACCCCCACGACACACGTTTATCCATTCCTGTTTATAATAATATTACTATGCAAACTGTTTGGATGACAATGCACTACGCACGGCGCTGTAAATGAAGCTCCTGGCTGCCCAATTTGTTTACACGGGAGGTCACACCGTGCCCTGCACAAAGTAGCACGGATTTGATGCATGCACATTGTCTGGATCCCGATGCATTACCTTTTTGCCGTTCTGTCGTAACTCCATCCTGCTCCTGCGCCCAAATCACCAAATCCTGTTCCCGGGTAATTTCTATCCATTTAGGAGCGGTTTCAGTGAAAGCGACGAGAACGTAGCAGGGCACGAAAAAATATCCAGTCTTTCCACGTTCTCGCTTTCAAGCTATTTTCCCCGGTTTCATAAGCAAGTCCTCAGGAGTGGAAAACAGCATATTGAAAGAGAAATGGTGGGGAGGAGGAGAAAGCTGGATGAAAAAAGAGGGGGGTCTACGGGGTTACAATCCAACCACCTCCAAAAAAAGCCAGTCTTTCACCTTTTCCTGTGCCTTTATCATTTCCTCGGTCTGAAACCAGTCACGGTCATGATGAAGATGCCGCGGATTTGCTCTCTAATGGGCGAATTGCTTTTAAACATTTGACTTGAACGCGTCCTTTTTCCACCGTCTCTCCTCCCCTTTCTTCAGGCTAGTTTTGGCTACGCTGATGCTAGCTCTAGAAAAGATAGCGATCGACGGGGCCACGTTGGTACCAATCATTCCCCATGGACGAGCAAAAAGAAAATCCCCAATTTGAAAATCTCTGTTTTTCCCCTCTTGCTCTCTCTTCGCATGCAAATGGTTCCCACCCCCCTCCGGAGCGGAGCTGTGTGGGGCTAGCAGCGGATGCTAGCTGTCAGCAACGACGCATCAAAATAAAACGGGGCTGCTTTTATTTCCCCCAAAATACTCGCTCCCCTCTTTTCTCCGAAGGCCATCCGAGTAAAAGCAAAAACTGGGTCGCTCACACCTCAAAGGCTGACGCAAGAACACGAAAAAGATACATAAAAGCCGAACGAGGAAGTGTAGAGAAATAGGCCGCGTTTAAATATTTTTTACTCATTTTCCTCCGGAGACGCCATTTTTGAAGGCGGATAGCCGCTGTCCGTCCTCCCTCTCCTCTCTGTCTCACTCGCTGTCTGCTGTGACCTCCATTCACCGGCTACCAGTCTGCCAACAAGCCCTGCTCGCTCTTCCACATTTTCATTCTTTTGAAGGGATAACTATTAATCAACACCAAATACCGAGCAGCTCGCCCTGCACGCTGCAGTTTGCTGAGACGCATTCGAGTGCAAGCGGAGAAAATCCCGAGATAACCAGATTTATTGAGCTGGAGAATTTAGTTTGCAAATTTATATCCTGATCTTGACACACATTTGCAAACTAAATCCTGCCAAATGGTCTATGTTTTCAAAAGGTTTGATAATGGAGCAGTAAAGCTGAAATGTAATGACAAATATCAGACACCAAGTCAAAGAAGAAGAATACTGATAAAAAAGATTTATTAATGATAAACTGTGAATAAAGATACGTTACTACAAAACAACGAAAAAAGACCAAAATAAACAAGACTACATAAATCTATATGAATTAAGTTGATAAAGAATGATTAAATATATATGTACTCTTAAAAATATTAATATAAGCTATAAACAGGCAATGTATAATCAAAACAACTTAAAAGAAACACAGTTATACTGTCTATCTATCTATCTATCTATCTATCTATCTATCTATCTATCTATCTATCTATCTATCTATCTATCTATCTATCTATCTATCTATCTATCTATCTATGAAAGAAATGTAACATCATAAAACAACCAAATATGTAAATGTAAGAAATATACTTTAAATGACCAACAACAGAAGTCAAGTGCATTAAGAAAAACAAAACTAATGCAACGTATAGAATAAATTTCATTAGATGTAGTAAAAATTTAATAATTACTTTCTATTTTGTGTAATAAAATTGCCCTGTAGTTGCATATTATCAACTGCAAATAAGCCATTATTTTATGATGACATTTGCCTCGAAATTTTGGCTTGACAGATTTATGGCAACTGTATTAGACATTATTAACCCAACCAAAAGAGGCAATATAACATTATATGAATCCAAATCTATAGATTGCATATAAAAGATGAACATAAAGAACAAAGAGGTGGACATCTTCCAACTGTCTCACAACAGATGACATTTCCTGTTTTAAACCTGTTGTAAATCCTTCTGACTCTGGATTTAACCCTGCTTGGCCTCCGCCAAAGTTTCGGATTCCATTCATGTCTTCTCCTCCCAACATGGCAACAGTTGTTTACATGCTTCTGTTAAAGCTTATTATTTAGAGAACCTGCCTGGCAGACGATATGTACATAATTGTTCAGGCCAGCAGATGGCACACTGAGCTTTCTAGTAATTACAGTAATGGAGGATCATTGAGCCCTGGCTGGTAGAGATGGTCTAGTAGTTCACACCTACTTGGGGTTTTTTCTGACACTTTAAACGGCTAGACCTTGTGTCACTTCTCGGTTTAAAAATTAACTGAAATACAACCAAGAAGGTTTTTATTAAACTGTCACACAAAGACAGAAGAGCATGAAATACAAACCAATTCAACAAATTAGAATATTATTGGAAAATTCATTTATTCCAGTAACTCATAAACGTGTAATATATAATAACTACACATCTACAAGTCTTTATTTCTGTTAATTGTAATGATTTCCGCGTACAGCCAATGAAAACATGATATTTAAGACTAGAAAATTACATCAAACCAATAAAAATACATATTTAATACAAAAATCTGGCCTTAATCAAAAACCATGTTTAACACCTTTAACACTTTGTTATCTTAATCTGACCGGAACACATTTCTGGTTTATTTAATATGACAGTATGATCCTATTTGTCCCACATGTGTTCTAAAGGCCATTCATCTGACTGTTCATTGTCGTGACAGTGTTTGCTGCCCTCTAGTGGAGAGGTTTGATTTTTCCAGTTAAAAATATTAGGTCTTGTAATATAGCTTATATCCTATATGTCCTATAACTTATATCAAATATATAAATATATTATATTTATATATATTATATTATATGTTATGTCAAATATGATATATTTGATATAAATTATCTTTACTATACAATCTGTCAAGTGAACACATTATTAATGCTTGTGCTACCTTGCAAATTTTATATTTTATGTGAACAAAGTTTTGGTTGCAAAAGGCAATTATACTATTTGAACTTTGTCATATCCTTTAATATTAGAACAATAAAAAAATAGTCACAGTAAAAGCATTTACAGATTTCTAATAAATGTTTTTAAACATTTGAAAGGTGTGGCATACATCTTTATTTAATCCCAACAAAACAACATTTTGTAGGACAATAGAACTTATTTTGGCCTATAAGATTGTGATAAAATATATTAAAGTTTATAAAGTGACAAAATGTGCAAAGTTCAAGGATTACAAATACTTTCATAATTTATTCTTCAATAACACTCAGACTGGACACAGGTATAAAAACTTGTTTTCTATGTTAATTAATCTAACCATAAAACGCTGCAGTTTTAGTGTGGTCTGATTTACATATTTTAATAAATAATGTAATACATACGACCATATTTTTGAGAAACTGATTTATTTTACAAAAAAGCAGAAGACAATAAAAGTATAAAATAAAATATCACACTTTTGTTTGTTCTTTTTATTAATTATGATCTTGATGCTTTTTTTCAGTATTTTCAACTTTGCTATGATAAATGATAAAGCTCTGAAAATTACTAGATTAGTTATTCTAATTTGTTTCAAACAGCTATGCATATTTTCCTGTAAATTTGCAGTGGTATGCTAAATGATAATTAATAACAATACACCAGATGAAAATTAAATAAAGATAAATTTAAAATGAGAAAATTAGACTTTTCAGGGAATTCTTTAATAGATGCTTCTCCATTTTCATCCTGGAAAATGCCTGTTTGCTTCTTTCATCCTTTCCTAATTGTTTCCGTTTTCTTATTTTGTATGCAAATGAAACTTCTCCCAGTTCAGCAACAAACTGGTTTAAAATTGACTGACATCATGCAGAGAGCACTAAGAGGGCATTGTGATGCATAACAGCTGATCCCAAAGGTCACACAGTCATTAGAAGAATAACAAAACAAAGGATATAAAGCAGGGAATATTAGTTAGGCAGGATAATGCATTTATGTAAATAAAAGAAAAAATAAATTAAAAAAAGAGAGAAATTCTGTAACAAGGCTTTCCCCCAACGTCTGAGTTGAATTTTTCTACTAATTTAATTTCAATTTGCTTTACGGCTAAAAAAGGACAAAAACTTTAAAATAAATGTAAATATAACCCACCCACCCAGTCAACTGTGTTAGCGCCTCTCTCTGTCATCCCACTTGACTGCAGCTGTTGTTGCAGCAAACCTCCGGTTCTGTTCAGTCCAAATGCCGGTTCCTGTTGACGCGGCGCCAGCTCCATGCCAGATTATCAAGGCGGACGCTGACAAGTGGTGAGTTTTAACACTAATTTCTGGCAGTAAATACACATTGGATCTGAACGATAAAGTGAATCCATGCCAACAGAAACTTTATTGACTCCATCAATCACAGATCATTTGTTTACGTTGTTTGACAAACCACAATAGAGCTTGAAGTCCAGGAACACCAAGGTCTTAAGATGCATAAATAGATCAGAAGCCTAAAATAGACTCCACACATGAGGAGCGGCACATACAGTACCAGGGTGTCAACTCACGTTACAGAGCCACGTTTATTGGCACCCAAGGTAAGGATGTCAATAAAAATAATTAAATGGGTCAATCTTTTATTCCAGAATAATTCTTAAGAATCTGACAGTAAAAACAAAAAACAGCTTTTAATTTAAGGATATTTAGTCACTTGGAGAAGGAAGACTGTGTAACAAAACCATTATTGTTTTTAAATTAGCACCAGTGACACTATTAGTCGTTCCTCTAACATTTGACAAGGAGGAAGCAGACAGAGACGATCGCTCTCCTTTGCTATCCTATTTTTAAGCTCACCCTCTAAACATAGAAGAAGCATTCATTTTGGATCATTTTTCTGTTATTTGGGTCATATGTTTTGATTTATTATCCTGCCAAAAGACTGTCGTTATGACCACTTTTACATTTACTGATTGAAGCCAAGAGATTATTTAAGATGAACTTATATTTCATCTACATGGTGGAGCAGTTGGCAGAACTGTTCAGAGGTGGATAGTAACTGGATGCATTTACTCAGTTACATTTACTCGTGTAACTTTTTTGGGGGAAAATACTTTTAGGAGTAGTTGCACATTTTTACTTACTAAAGTAATATTATAATTAATAATTCCTAATCTTACTTGAGTAAAAATTGGGTTACTCTGCTCACAGTGAGTAACTTCTGAATGAAGAACAAACACGATTTGAGCAAAAATACACCAGACACATACCTAAAGTTTGTTGAAGTGAGACCTCTTGTTTCTACACAAGCTTTGTTAATCTGATGTAATTTTCTGTCTGCTGAGCTTGTTGCTGCATTTAGAGGTCAAATAAATATCTGGTGAACACCATATACTGTCACTGGAAGTACTTCTTATTCTGTTCTCAGATATATTTACATTACCTTCTGTGAGTGTTGACATATTGAAGAAACTGATTTAGAAAATTGTTTCTTCTGCTTGAAATTTATTTTGAAACTTTCACTTATAAGCTTTTTCATTTTAGTCTTTAAAATACCAGAATTTGCACTGCACATGACTTTATATTTTTGTCTGATGACATCATTGTAAAATATTAAATCACATGTTACTTAGTACTTCCATAGATTGGATACTTTTTTACTCTTTAAATAATTTCATGCTTGTAGTCAGGTGATAACGTTACCTCTTGTTTTAACATTTATTTAATCTTCTTACTTTTTTCAATTTAGTTTCAAAAATGATATATATTAAAGCAAATAATGTAGATTTTACTGGTTTTAAATTATTTTTTTTTATGTTTTTCTTTTTACTCACAGGTGCATTTTATGGAGGGCTGATCATAGTTAAAAACTTTTTTCCTTCTGAAAAAATGTACTGGAATTAAAGTCCGTTTCTTTATAAATACAGATTTTCTGTATGAAATCATGCAACAAGAGCAATAAAACATGAATTTAACGTACAGCTTTTTACACAACAGATTTGTTTGTCACTTTAAGAAGGAGCAGATATTTGGTGATGGATCTTGTTCCTGATGACAGTTTACAAAGATGCACAAATTTGAGCTGCAAAAAAGAAAAACTTAGCAGATTACAGTAAAAAAAATCCACTGATGTACTTCTAGAAAACATTTAGCATGTTTGTAATTCTATGTTGACTAACTTCTATAAGGTGTGTGTTTGTGAGTACAGACTAAGTGTGTCCTGTCTTGTGTTACAGCGTTCTAGAAAAGAAAGCAGTGGCCTGCCAGGATCTGATGGATGCTTTCCACGCCTGCATAAAAACTCTGTGTGACGGATCCTGATAAACGAAGAAACATGGATTTAAAAAGTAAGTTCACATCCCTACAAACTATCACAGCCTGCCTTCTTCTGGGAAGGCTTTGGTTATTTCATTGCTTTCCTAAATAAACCTTGTACCATAAACTTTGTATGAAAAATCTCTGCTTTGTCTGAATCTTATTAATCTTAAGGAGAGAAAGTGTTTGAAGTCAAAGATTTTTACTTGGAATCATTCTCACAGCTAGTAACACATTAACCAAATTTTGCTAATCGGTGAAGCTAATGTTTGTTTCTTCCTCTTTTTCTTCCTTCTTCTTAGGTTGCGTTCAGGTGGCCACCAGTTAAAGGTTTTTCTACCTTCCAGATCTTCCAGTGAGGAGAAATATGGAACAAACTGAGTTACCAGAAAAGTCAAGATGAATGTGATTTCAATATGTCCAACAGCACAACACTTGTTTAAATTAAAATAATGCAAATGACATATAGATCCAGCGTGTCTTTTTCTGGCATGATGTTTGATCCTTAAACAGCAAGATGGAGGGAAATCTACATCTATAATAAATAAACAAAATTATTTATTTATTATAAATAATTTTATAATAAATTATTTTTAAAAAATTATCACGATAAATGATAAACTATGTGATAAATACCCAGCTGTTCTTACAGCAGGTGACTAATTATTTATTCTGGAAGCAATCACATGCACTTCATTTTCCTCAACAGTATAAAAGTACAAAAAGGGGGCATTAATACAAATACACTCCACACTTTTCAGATCTGTATTTGTAACAAAAACATTTGTGTTTTTCTGTCTCATTAAAATCCTAATTAAATATATTTCAATTTCTAGTTGTGAACAAAAGAGAAAAAGTTCAAGGGGGCATAAATGTTTGCAAGGAACAGTTACAAAAAATATCCCTGCCGTGTTAAATAAAGTACTGCAGGCCTACCAAGTTATACTGAAATCTCTCTGGGCCAGCAGCTCCTCATCGTCCCATCCGCAGCCTTAGCCGATGTTTACACACGTCTTTTCATAATAACAGGGAGGGAGGTGTCCTCTGCGGCCCACGGAGCCCACGGTGTGGCAGGTGCTGAGGTGAATGCAGAGATAAGCGTATTTTGAGGAAGGCGACCAGGAGGGCGGGGAAGAGAAGCCAAGAGGAGAGAGGATGGAGAGCGAGTGAGACCCGGATGCTGATGCGAGCGGGGCGAAGGAAGGGAAGAGGGGAGCGAAAATATCGATTTACGGCAAGAAAACGGAGTATCATCCAAGGGGGGCCTTTCGCTTGCGTGAACTGGGATCCGAAACGAGGAGGAAGATAAGCTAATTTGTGCGGTGTTGCTTCACCTGTATGTGTCACCGCCCATGGAGGACACGCCGAAGGAGAGGAGAGGGGGAAGAAGATGCTGTGATCCGCCACTTGCAGTGATGTAGGGAGGCAGAGACGAGCAGAGGCAGGGGACGGGGGAGGACTACGCTACGCTAATGAAATATAACAAATATATAAATACATATACATGTAAGAAGATGGTTGTCCGGAGAGGACTGCGCGTTTCACCTCGAGAATCCGAGATAATGTGGCAGCCGTGCGATAAAAGTGACCGTTTGGCGACGCCGAGAAACTTCAAGCGGGGTCGGTGTTTGTGACAGGCGCGAGACGGCCGTTGGTCGAGGCGTCGAAGCTAAAGCTAGCCTCAGATAGCATGTTGTTGCACCTGTAAAAACAGGCCTGACTGAGGAAAAAATAACTATTATCACGTTTTCGGAGCAAACATCTAAGCGTACGTGTTGGACATTTCGTTCTTACGCTCAAACAGAAAATGACATAAGTAAAGGCTTTAAAGCAGACGGCTTGTTTTACAGCTATAGGTTAATGACATATATATGTAGTTAACGTCATAAATGTGACTAAATTACACCAATAAGCTAATGTACATACGTAAAACATTCTAGTTAGCCTGCAGTACCTTATCATGTTCATTTTAAGGACAGTGGTTGGTATTTAACTCAGTAAGCAGCCTCGGTACAAACTGTCATCCCAGTTTCTCTGCTTTAAACTATATATTTTTGTTTTACTGTCTTAGAACAGGAAACTATTTATCTCAGCTTAATTTTATTTCCAAATGGTTTGACTTGTGTGCTATTTCATGATACATGTTAGTAAACTAGAAATAGCTGTGATATCCCTGAAATTTAAAGTTGAGCATAATTTCTTGCACCAACCTATGTAAAACCTGTACAGTACCAGATAAATTGCAATAAATCCCAGTGCAGTATTAGTTCTAATTGTGTATTAAGCCTTCAGTGGGAGCAGTATGAGTAAGGAACTGTCTCTGAGTCAGTCTGCTCAATATGTTGGGCCCTATCGACTGGAGAAGACTCTGGGGAAGGGACAGACAGGTGAGAGGACACACACCCATTGTAGAATGAACAATATAAAACTGAACCATATTGAATCAAAACTATATATGTCTCTTTTCTACATTCAGGACTGGTCAAACTCGGCATCCACTGTATTACGGGTCAGAAGGTAGCGATCAAAATAGTCAACCGCGAGAAGCTGTCTGAGTCAGTTCTGATGAAGGTACGTGGCTGTTCTCAAAAAAATACACGGTGTTAAAACAAAAATGTATAATTGCTTTTACTCAAAACAGAAAAGCAGGTGTTATTTATAGCACTTTTAAAACACAATTATGGATTGGTTATTACAGTTATTATAATGTTGACTGCTAGTATTCCTGAATAAATTTTCGGGTGGTATTGTTGCTTTCTGCCTCAAAGTGTAATCTATCTTTTGCTGCTGAATTTGGCCCAAAACGCATCATCTTTGGGCTTTCAAGCCCATTGGGAATATGGAACCAGCTTTTGTGATAATTAAACCTTTGAAAAGCAGGACTTTTATTTTAAAAAGTTTCTGTGAGCTATGTTTTGGAATTTTAATCAGAATTATTTTTTTTACATTCTGAGTTTAGATCCTTTAGCAACTTAAAGTCTTGTTTTGCTTATATTATTATGTAGGAGTAAACCATTTCTTATTTTTCATTAGTGGTCTAGCTTAGTTATTGATTTTTGTAAATTATTAAACTCTTTCTGTACTTGTAATTTCTGTAATTTCTGTAATTAATAATTTTTTGTAATTAATAATTTGGAAGCTAGATTTTGAAAAATCTAGCTTCCAAATTATTAATTGGAAAAACTAAAAGAGTGCCCCGTAAAACTCAACGTATAAATTTGGCTTCTATAAATTTGAAAAGTATTTCTGAGCTTTATTTTGAAAGTTCATATTAAGTTGCAGTTAAGTTGCAGTTTTATATAGCTAAAAGTTATACTTGTTTGGCTTTCCGCTCTTTTTAGAGTAACACAAGTAAAACAAGTTGATATTAGCTTGTAGATTAGTCAGGATACTGACTGACTGTTTATAGAGACTAAATTTGTCTCTTTTAAGCAAGGTTGAAGTTTAGTAGCCTTCTTTCAGCCAGCTGATTGGCAGTGTGCAAAAACATCTCCAATTTACTGTGAAATACCGACAGCTGTGGTTGCCATTATTTTACCGTATAAATATGGTACAATTTTCTGGTAAAATAAAAATTTTACTGTAAAGAAAAAAATTCTGGCAACTACATCTGCTGGTATTTTACCGTAAATTTGTTTTTTCAGTGAAGCAATAGGTGGGGGAAGGGGACACTGTCAATGTTGCGTGCTGTATTAAACTACTGGCATTTCTCCTTTATTTATTGTCTACGTACTTTAACTCTGATGCTTCAGAACGATCACTGCTGTCTGGCTCTGTAGCATTTTTGTCTTTGTCTTCTGTTTAACCAGGTTGAGAGGGAGATTGCCATTCTGAAACTGATCGAGCATCCGCATGTGTTGAAGCTGCATGACGTTTATGAGAACAACAAATATCTGTGAGTTCCTGCTGCAATTTGGGACAATTCTAGCTCAATAAGAAGTTATGATAATAATGAAAACTTGCAAATTAGATGGAGACCAGCACTACTTTAGGAAGGGTGAGACATTTTTATTTTTCAAACATTTATCTGCCATGTTTTAGTGCCACTAAAAACGACCCTGTCTAAAAATGATGTGGCCCTTAATCAGATTTTATAAGCTAAGATTGTAAACATAAATCTACAAATATTTGCTCCCTCAAAGTGCCGACATGGATTGGGCATCTTGTTCCAGGAATTATTGACGTTTTGAGATCATTTTGGGCTCCTGTGGTTCCAAAACTTTCCAGCTTCTGACCCACAAAGTAAAAATGTAAAAGGGTCGTGACCCCGAATCTTGCTTGAGCATACAAGTGTTTTTATTGAGTCAGTTAAAAAGCCGTACAATGGCAACATAATCTGCATCAACAGCCAATGTGTTGCTTTTATTTATCCAAGGCCTGTTTTTTTAATCTTCTGCACTATTTCTTAAATACATATACTTTCTCATTTCTCCTTTTGGTATTTAGTAGTTAAGCCAGATAATTTTAAGACTCCCATGCGTCTCAACATTTATACTAACTGCAAAAACATATTCTAAATAATTTGTTTGAGATGTTCTGTAGCTGACAAATATAGAGACATAAAAATAACAGCAAACAAAGCTAACATCAGAATGTCACCAGCTGTATATTTTTGCTGTATTTATTTCAGTGGGTGTGAAAATGAAACTCCTATCTAAACGGTTTTTGTTTATTATAGCACCAAGGAGATAAAATGTTAATTTAATGCAAGTAAATATAAACCTGGAGGAGTCAGCCGTCTTGGAACTGGACATCATAAACACATCCATATAAACATCCCTGAGGCAGAGGGATTTCAGTTCTGTCTGCTGAAGGATGCAGTCTCACTGTGGTGTTCTGACAGATACCTGGTGTTGGAGCATGTGTCAGGAGGAGAGCTGTTTGACTACCTGGTGAAGAAGGGGCGTCTAACTCCGAAAGAAGCCAGGAAGTTCTTCAGGCAGATCATCTCTGCGTTGGATTTCTGCCACAGTCACTCCATCTGGTTGGTTTTTCGCTTTTGGAGCTCTGGCTCTGAGATCTTTTTTGACCGGGTCAGAAATAGATTTCCTCTTCCGTCTGTAATCTATGTGTGTGTGTGTGTGTGTGTGTGTGTGGGGGTGTGTGTGTGTGTGTGTGTGTGTGCGCGCGCGCGTGTGTGTGTGTGTGCGTGTTGTGTTTTTGCAGCCACAGAGACTTGAAGCCGGAGAACCTGCTGCTGGATGAGAAGAACAACATTCGTATTGCTGACTTCGGTATGGCCTCCCTGCAGGTGGGGGACAGCCTGTTGGAGACCAGCTGCGGGTCAGTACCAGCCCTGTGTGTTAATACAGAACCAGGCTAATTTATGAGCAAAGATGTGAGCAAAGCATTAAAACTAAAGATCCAATATTAATATCTGCATCGGTCCCGATATTGAGAAAAAATCTACATTGGGTGTTGTTAACAATGTGTCCAATCTATACAGTCTAATTCTATGTTTTGTGCTCTGATCAATGTCATCCTTTATCATATATCTTACATTATATTTACACTTTCTGAACCATTCGGAAGAAAGTTTGTTATAGTTTATTTCTACGTTTGACCAAAGTAGCAAACTTATTGTTTTTGTCACTTTTACATGTTTTGTTTTACTTCTAATTGACCAAATTAAAGTTGTTTTTATAAATTTGACCGAGCTTGTGAAGCTATCAGTGTATTTAAGTGTGCAGAGTTATAAAGTACATTTGTAATTCAGTACGTTTACATCTGTCTTTAAAAAAAAAAGAAACTTTCATTTTGGATTTGGTGAACCATTTCTTTGATAATTACATATTAAAGTTTGGATCATTAAACTGTCTAAAATCCAAATCATTTTAATTTAACTGACAAAACTCTTCAGATCACCAGATATTAAGTTTTTAAAGTCTGATATTTTGAGAATGCTGTGGTGTTATGCGCTCCTTTGTGTAAAATTATGCTAATACTATTAAAGATGCAAATATTTGAAGGTTTTTACGCATCTTTACTGGGGTTCCCAATACGTGAGGTTTGCAGAAACAGAACTTTCCATTAGCCACTGAAGCTAAAACCAGCACATCTTAGCTTTTACTCTTTTGAGGAGTCCATGTTGTTAATTCCCTTTTTTATGCAGTTATCACTACTCCTGCCTTCACCTCAGTATTTATAGAAATATTAACACGTCCTTTAACACGTTTTTCTTTGATTTCAGATCACCACATTATGCCTGTCCTGAAGTTATACGGGTGAGTGCCTTTACCTGTGATGGAAATGAGCAAATGATGTGATTAAATTATTGATCCTGAAGCAAACGCGTTGAGCCACACGAGCTGAACACCCAGCGATGGCACTAATGATTTGAAAACCATTGAAGGTAAAGGTGAAATCTCTCAAACTGACGATAAATCTGGACCTGTGTTGCTTTTATGGGGCTCATCTCTTGTCAAAGTGAGTTTTCGCACTGCGCTCAGCACTTAAAAGATTATCCTGCTCCATGAAATAAATGTTGTTTTCACAGTGTCGGTGGAGACAGAATAAGTACAGGGATTAAAATGGATTACAGAGTTTCTTTTGACAGAAATGTAGCCATGTTTAAGCTTGTGTAACTCATAATTCAGGTAAAGTAAGTGAATTCTATTTGAATCAACTTTAGATTTGTAATATCCTGTCTTACAGGGAGAGAAGTATGATGGGAGGAGAGCGGATGTGTGGAGCTGTGGGGTCATCCTGTTTGCCCTTCTGGTGGTCAGTTTTAACCTCCAGTGTTCAGTTTCATTTTCATTTGAAATGTTTTTCACTCTGTCATTTCCTGCTCTCCCTCTTGCCTTCAGGGTGCTCTGCCGTTTGACCACGACAACCTTCGCCAGCTCCTGGAAAAGGTGAAGAGCGGCGTCTTCCACATGCCGCACTTCATCCCCCCCGACTGCCAGTCGCTGCTCAAAGGCATGATAGAGGTTAACCCTGAGAAGAGGCTCACGGTACGCTACCCGCATCCACTAGTCGAAATTATAAAAACTTTATTTTAAAATTACATTTATAGCATGTGATAGTGATACAATTGACATAGGAAATGCATTAAACAATCTAATCCCCAAAGTAATTACAAATAATGGAAAAACAAAAAAAGAACAAGTCACCACTAAGCATCATTTTCTGAATTAATTTCCTTCATAATTAATTTCCTGAGTTTACTGAGAAATTCAGTAAACGGTGGCCATATTTCTTCAAAATTGACTCCCTTTCCTCTATCAATATAAGTGGTACAATCCATGATGCCACATATGATTTGACTGTGCATATTTTAGGATTTTAATGTGATAAAACAAGACATAGCAGTGCATAATGGTGAAGCGGAAGGAACAGTGTTTCTATTGCATTCTGTTCAGTCCCACTGACTCTGAATTTAATTCAATCTGAGAGTAAATGCTGCTGTTTTATTAAAGCTTCAGAGCATTAATCAACAATCAGGATTGACTGGGATCCACCAGTAAAATGGCTCAGATGTCCTTCTTTTTGGGTGATTATTGATGAGAAACTGATCTTATCCGTTTCTACAGAGCTGTTAAAATCAGCCACTGTCTCATTTTGTTGTGACAGGACCGGATTTAGAAGGATGTGAGTCCCTAGGCTGGAAATTTTCTGTTCTCTTCCATTCCAGCAAGGAGTAAAGTTGTAAACTTGGATTTGGTATTCATTATTCTGAGATAATAATATTCAAAGCAAAAAAAAAAAAAAGAAAGAAAGAAAAACTCAGCCCAGCTCTGCAGCCATCTGGCCGTGAACAGACTGTAGAAACTAATGGCCCCATCTGCCCTGTTCCTCTTACAGCTAGAGGCCATCCAGAAACACTCCTGGTATCAGTAAGTAAACATTCTTTCTCTCTGCAGTCAGAAGATGCTGCACCATATTTTGAAGTTAATCCCCGTTGTTTGTGATTTGTCGTGTCGCAGGGGCGGTCGTAACGAGCCGTGTCCCGAGCAGCCTCCTCCCAGGCGGGTGTGTGTGCGGAGAATCCTGTCGCTGACCGAGTTGGACCCGGATGTGTTGGAGAGCATGCACTCTCTAGGATGTTTCCGCGACCGAGTCAAGCTTACCCGTGATTTGCAATGCGAAGAGTAAGAGTGCTGAGAACTTTAGTGTTCATCCACCTGTCGTGTCATCTTAGTGGATTAAAGGGGCGGTGGTATTGAATATCTACTTTTGTGAGCTTTACGTCATGTCATAATGTTATCAAAAACATACCTGGAGATATATGGGATTTGAGAAATCCTTTAATCTCCATGGCAACCATTCAGCTGTGCAAAACGTCTGGGTGGGTCTAGCTCCACCTTCAAGGAGCTGCAGTTTCCAAGCTCTCATGCTTCCACGCTACAGAGCACATATTGCCCCATGTCCCCCCAAACTCTGCTCCTTCAGGACTAGCCAACAGCAATTAGCAAACACCTGGCAGAACTGCACATCTGCTGAGCTCATTGTAGGAGCTACTTCTAAAAAGCTGGTAAAAACGTTGTTAAAGGGTTAATAGAAGAGCCACTTTGTGATGACTTCCTGAAGGCAGAGTTTCAGAAAGAGAGTTTTTTTAGAGAGAGAGGCCCAATTTTAAGAGTTTAAATCACCTAGTGACATTTATTTAACATCATATTTGATATATAACATTTTTATAACAACTAATGGTAAAATAGTAACTTGATTGTTCTGTAAAATGGCACTATGCGCCTGGAAAAGACAAAATACTGACTCTTTAAGGCATAAATAAAGCATTTTAATTGGTTTAGAAATACATATCTTGAAAAGATTAAATTTAAACATAAGCATGTGGCTTTAAATTTTGGTAGAAAGGTAAAAAAATTATTTCTCCATTAACACTATCTTGTGCGAAAAATGTGTATGAGACATTGTTTTTATATTTAGAGAAAACCAGGAGAAGATGATCTATTACCTACTGCTGGACAGGAAGGAACGGTACCCAAGCTATGAGGACGAGGACCTGCCTCCACGCAATGACGTTGGTGAGCCAGTAGGGGGCAGGAGCGAACCGCTCCAGAGGGGAAGCTGCTTTTATTAGCTTCTTGTGTCCACATTTTGGAGGGCTGATCCAATTGATTAGATTAATCACAATAAATTGATTATGAAAAATATTGTCAGCTAATTTAGTAATCAAATAATCATTAACTGGAGTATACAGACATTAAAACATGCCATTTTTTTAAAAGAACAAATGGCCAACACTGTATCAAAAATCAATTCATTTTTCATTTAGGTTGAAAAATATTCTTTTTCTGTAAAGATATTCTATCGAGAACTCCTAAAGTGGTCATTCAAATTATGTTAATAAAATCTGCTATTAAGCATCTTTTTATCCAGTTATTAATTGGTTTATCAAAAAAAGAAATTTAATGTCAGTATCAATGTTAGGTCAAGCAGAAAGGACTGAGCTTTTCACATGGTGGTGTTAAACATATTGCTTTAGTTTCTATAAATGATCAAGCATCCTTTGAATGAATGCTCTCTGATTGTACTTTAAGTAATAAATGTTTATTTTCTTACTTAAATAAATTATTTATTTATTTGCATTTTTTAATGCATATTGTTTAAAATGAACTTTAGTGATTAAATGAAAAATTTGCAGGAATAGAAAATTTCATTCATCCGATTAATTAATTAATTATCAGAATAATCACTAAAATGCTTGATTACTACAATAGTATCTTGTTGCGTATCTTGCCAAACAATTAAACTGTTATAGCTCCTCTTAAGTGGATCATCGTGTCCCTATTTAAGACCCTGTGTCATTTAAAATGTGTTTGTAATTAGAACCACTAACAGCCACACTGGGTCTGTTATAGAGCTGTCCTGCTTGCTGCACTGGTTGGAAATCCAGTTTAAAGCTGACAGAACGCGTTGTGTTTTTTCAGCAGACCCTCCCCGGAAGCGTGTCGACTCTCCCATGCTGACGCGTCATGGCCGCTGTCGCCCTGAGAGGAAAAGCCTAGAAGTCCTTAGTGTTACGGAGCAGGGGTCTCCCACTCCACCTCGCAGGGCCCTCGACACAGCTGCACACAGTCAGAGGTAAGTGTGTGTACATTAAACACAAAATTCTCTCTTTATAGACGTTAAAAGTTCATTTTACTCTGTTCTTTGTCACTTTTATGCTGGTTATTTTCAACAGGTCTCGCTCAGTCAGTGGAGCTTCTAGTGGTCTCTCCTCAAGCCCCCTCAGCAGTCCCAGGGTAAGGACTTCACAGACTTTTAATGCACTTTATTACACAATGTAATAATCTTTGTGTGTTAATCTTGTGTCTAATGCCTCTTTTAGAAATGATGATAGTTGCTTCTAGCAATCAATAATTGATATTTTCTGTAGATTTTTACAGCGAACTCCCTCACTAATCACTCTGATAAATATCAACATCAATTTGTGGTCAATATTTTCAGATGAAACTGTTTAATATGAATCAACTTTCCACAATCTTTTCTGTACTGTCCATATATCAGTGTCTCCAGTCATTTATACACATCATCACACCACTTCCAGCTCCTCAAATTTAAATCTTTCTCAACAGGAAGTTTGCATTTTCTCCCTTTATGTCATCTCTCTGCCTCCCTGAGCATGTACGAGAACAACTAGTGGTTGTTTACTGAAATAAAGTAGTTTCAATTTGAAGCCTACAGTAACAGCCTCACTGTCCTGTCTCTGCACTTTAACTTCGTCTCTGCCACAACACTAAACCCTCTCATATCAATAGTTTTTGGAAAAAGAATAAAACAATCAAACTCAGGGCTTCCCCAGTGGTAGGGATGCTAGGGCAGTCATCCAGCGGCCTACCGTGATCTTGAGTTTAAAAATGTTTAAAGTCTGCAGGAAATTTGAAGATATGTCTAGGTAATTATGTATTATTGGAAGGCATTATTAACAGTACCTAACATCATCTTGAAAAAGGCAAATATAAAAAATACAATTAAAGTAAATACTTGTATTGCAGTTCAGTTATTTCATCCTAATTAAATTATCCAACTTGTTTTGATTAGAGGTGCACTGATTTATCAGTTGGCCGATTTATCGGTGCCGATTTTCTTAATTTTGGGAGATCGGTGATTGGCCAATTTTTTTACATGTGAAGCCGATCATATCCACTGATCTTATCCGCCTCTGCATAGGTCTAAAAATCAACCACTGTCCTCTTCTGCTCTCCCTTTAGAGAGGTTTGTTGACAGACCAGCCCACCAGGTCATGTCTGCACGTTTGTATTTAACAATAGCTACCCCACTGTTGCCAATTCAGCAACTCTCTTGCTATAAGAGTTGAATCCAGAGAAAAAAATTGGTATTGGCCAAAATAGGAATCAGCAGGTAAGGCTTTTTAAAAGTTTGGTTATCAGGGATCGGCCAGAAAACTGTAATCTAAGTTTTGATCCTTAATCTGTGACTTATCACTTTATTCTCTGAAGTTGTTAGCATGCAGACCAGTAAAGACAGGAAGTGGTTCCTGTGAATAGAGAAACACACCTGACCCCAGCCACCCCATGTGTTCACATTCTGACCTCACCATGTTGCCATTTTGCTTCCAATCGTTTCACCAAAGAGACTCTTCAACCTGCCTTTGGTATCAATGTTACTGGTGTATAAAACACCTCTAATAAACAAACACCAAAAGTAAAGCCTGGTGGCCCGCCAGGCCTATGAAACACTGAGGGAAACCCTGAAACTGAAGCTTTCATAATCCGCAGTTCGATTTGCATTGAGCACATTCACTGTTCATAAGGTGCACTCTTCTGTCATTAAGCATGATATTCATTTCCATCCTTTCTCCATTTTCCATCCCTTCTCTTTCTTGTTTTCCATCTCTCCTCCCCCCACCATTCCCACACTCCTCCAAACCCCCCACAGTCCTACCAGAGCCCCGTCTTCACTTTCAGCCAATCAGACGTCACCTGTGCCACTGCTTCCCCCCTCACAAAGGAGTCCAAACAGGGAAACGCCACCACTCCTCGTTCAGCACGGTCTCATGACAAGCCCAAAGCGTCCCCCAACCCCAAGACCCAGACCCTGCCCACCAAAGGACCGGCCGACCGTCCCCACCTGCAGGCCATCAAATCCCTGCCCCTGCACAACCCATCCTCCCGCTCGCCCTCCCCCTCCCCGCTCCTGTCACCCATCCCTCGCTTCTTCTTCCCTTCGTCCTCTGTCCTCAAGTCAGTGACTAAGAGTTTCTACCCAAACTCTGCCCACTCTGTGCCACAGGTTACCCCCCAGGGCTCTCCGCTGCCCACACCGTTGGGCACCCCTGTTCACCACCCCCACCACCCCTCCTCCACCCCGCCCTCCTCTTCCTCGTCCTCATCCTCATCACGGGCAGAGGGAGGCGGCGGGGTGGGCTCGCTGTCGCTCACCCCTCCCTCCAGCCCAGGAGGGGGCGGCGGCATGGCGGCCAGCAGCCCCGCTCACTGGAGGACTCGCCTCAATTCTTTCAAGAACAACTTGCTGGGATCGCCGCGATTCCATCGCCGCAAATTACAAGGTGAGTTTCTACGTTATGTTACAATAAATCAGTATTTATGAACCTCTGTCAGATTACAACCATAGACTTTAAGCTGGGATGCACTGATCCACTTTTTTCATTTCTGATGCTGGCGCAGATATCTGAGGTTTAGTATCGTCTGATATGATCCAATACATAATAACAGCACTGACTTACATAAATGGACTGAATTACAAATTTATTTGATAACTCTGCACCAGTGCAGCACTTTTACACCAATAGCTTCACAGACTTGGTCAAACATGTAAAAACAATGTTAATTTGTTCAGTCAGTGGAATTAGAAGTAGAACAGCTAATGTAAAATAAATAATAAAGAAATGGAAACTGACATCTGCTAGAATTTTTTTCAGTATCGGGACCAATACAGTTAATGTTGGATCGGTGCATCTCTAGTTTTAAGTAATAGGCGAACATAACGGTGAATTCACACTTAAACTACTCTGGTTTTCAACATGTTTTGGTTGCTACTTTAAACCCATAAAGTACGCTGAGGTTTGTGTTTGTGATGAGACCAAAACAAGGTGAATCTAGGATACGACCTCCATGACTTCCAGCTGTTTATGAAATTATCTTTAATTTAGATCTTTCTCTCCCAGTTCCGACGTCAGAGGACATGTCCAGCCTAACGCCAGAATCCAGCCCAGAGTAAGACTCCTGCCTGCTCTTTAATTCTCCCAGTATGCCTCTCCTGCGTTCTCGCTCACTGTTTGCAATTTTTAATTTGCCGTCAAGGCTGGCCAAGAAGTCCTGGTTCGGGAATTTCATCGGTTTGGAGAAAGAGGAGCAGATCTTCGTGGTGATCAGGGACAAACCGCTGAGTTCTGTCAAAGCCGACATTGTCCACGCTTTCCTGTCAGTGAGTATCTGATGCGGTCTGTCCTACGCGCTGCTCTCTTGTCAGCTTTTATTTGTACATGAGCATGACTCTCTGGGGGAGAAAGGCATTCACATGCACTCTCATGCTGTGCACCTCATTGCTTCTCATTATTTCACTCTTCTCTGTTTAATTTCTGTTTGAGCTCGCTCACTTGTGGCACGAGGCACTTTGCTTTCACCAATGGCTCACTCTCTGTCTCTCCTGTCCTCACCCTCACCCTTTGTCTCCCCTATGCTCACGTCGGACCCCTTGTACCTCTCCCGCCTCGTAAGTCTGTCGGTCTCTCTGCTTCTTCTCTCTCTCCCCACCACGCAGATCCCGTCGCTCAGCCACAGCGTCATCTCCCAGACCAGCTTCCGGGCAGAATACAAGTCCTCCGGCGGTCCCTCCGTCTTCCAGAAGCCCGTCAAGTTCCAAGTGGACATTGCCTTCTCCGAGGGCGAGAGGGAACGGGACAGGGAGAGGAGCGAGAGGGAGGGGAGGAGGGAAACAGGAATCTACAGCGTGACGTTCTCCCTCATATCAGGCAAATGACGTACTTTTAAACGGGAAGGCTTTATGTCACAGCCACATGATTTCTATCTATCTATCTATCTATCTATCTATCTATCTATCTATCTATCTATCTATATATATCTATATCTATATATATATATATATTAACCCCATTGAATCCCTCCTAGTTATTCCATCTGAGTTAGTAGTATTGTTGTTTCTTAATGAATATGAACTTCTTTCCTTTGCATTATTTGAGGTATGAAAGCACCATTTCTCATTTTCTTCAAATACTGTAAATACAAATTTTTGGCTAGGAATTTCGAATGAAATGTTGATTTTACTCAAACATGTACCTAGAAAGAGTAAAATCAGAGAAACGGATCATTTTGCAGTGCTCTCTTAATGTTTTCCAGAGGTGCTTTCAAATCACCAAGTCGAAAGCATTCAATGCAATTGATTTTTATTTCTTTCATTTAAAAATGCAAAAATAATTTTACTGTGAATTATTTTCTTTTAACCTGCTGACCAACAAATTAACATGTAATATTTTTAAATGAAAGGTCTGAAAATGGTTCTCAGAGTTGTACAGGTTCCTAACTTGTTGGTCAAGATATCATTATTAGTTTATTCCCAGCAACAAAAATGAGAACTCTCTTTGAAAACCCTTAACTGGATTTAGTCCTTTTTACTCATTAGGTGTGACTAAGTTTGTCTTTTAGGTAAAACATGGCTGAAGATTTCAGTCAGTCAAGTTTATTTGTGCAGCACATTTCAACAACAAGGTTTTGGATCCACAGGGCCGAGTCGCAGGTTCAGACGAGTGGTGGAAACGATTCAAGCCCAGCTTCTCAGCTCTCATGATCAGCCACTGGTGCAAGCCCTATGTGGTAAGACTGCCTATCCATGAGTTTTAACTTCAGCGAAGCAGAAATTCATTTATTTTAACTTGATCTCAAACTTTGACCCTTTTCTTAAAAATTTGGACCTTTCAACCTTGGACATTTTGAAATGAATCTTATTTTTTCAACTTTCAAAACTGAAAATTTCCACGTTTTTTTTTTTCTAGAAAATTTCAGAGATTAATCTAATTGGATTGGTAATAATGCACCATCTATACCCTGGGAGTGACTTTCCTGTTCTGCTCTGTTGATCCCTTCCCAGATGAGAAGAGCAGTCGTCCCCACGGGACCCCCACCCGCCAAAACTCGAGGCGCTCTGAGGGTGGGGGCGACAGGTGCGAGTGGGGCGACCGAGCAGACGGCGGAGGCATCGGAGGCAGCGGAGGAGTCCTGCAGCGCAGAGGCTCGGCCAAAGAGAGAACCCGCCTCCTGTCCTCTAACGGAACCCAGTCCCAACCGTAGGATAGAGAGAGAACACGCTGCAGGATGCTTGAGCTGCACCAGAAACCAGACAGTAATAACTCCACCTTCAAGTTTCCCTGCGAGCTACGAGCCACCCCGATTCTTCCTTGACTTCGTTACTGAAAGTGCTTAACCGTATCAAGGATTGAGCCGTTCTCCCCTCCCATCTTGCATTGTTTTGCCAACATAATCTTGATGTTCTGGATCACCATTAGTCCTACCTTTAAAAGAGGAAGAAATTTTAAGAAACCACCCTTTAATTTAAAAAAAGGAGTGTGAGAATGAGCAGTTTGGTATCCATCCATTAAAAATGTAGCTTCCCAAATCAAACTGAAATTTTTTGAAGTGCTGATGTGCATGCCACGACCGGATAAAATAGTCTGTCATAGCATTGGTTCACGTCCAAAATTTACTCCTTAAATTAAAGGTGGCGCTCATGTCCCTGCCAAGCAACACGCAGATAATAGTCCATCTGGAGAGAAATGTAAATGTATTGCAGCATAAAAACTTTAAATTTTAGCAACCTGCCACCAGGAGGTTCCGCATTTCTCTTAAGAAACTGCATCCTTGAGTTCCAGCAGCGGCTTTTGTTGATCTAAAGAAAGCCAACAAGTAAGCTAAGTAAGTGAATGTGAAAAAACTTATTTTTTTATTTTGGTTTTTATTTGTGTTAATGTATTTCCTTTTATTTGAGGATGTCAGTAGCACAGTGGTATTGGTGAAGACGGCAGCAGAAACAGTCTGAACGTTGTTGGCATACGTTGAGTTGTTTTGTATTTCCTTTTTACTCAGAGACGGTATGAAACAATGCATCTATGATTCTGCATTGGACCCTTGTTGCTTTGGTTGCTTTGGTTTGAACAGATATATGAACATTGCTATAGGGGTCGTGTGGAGGGCCTTGTTAATACGTGAGTAGATCTCTGACCCTCGTTGGAGGTGTTTGTGCCCAGACTGAATCAGAAGATCATTCCTGACCTTTGGATCAACCAGAAAGCACCTCTCATCTGAAGCTTGTCTCCTCTTGCCATTGTATTCACATACTGACTTGTAAAGAAAAAACAAAAAAACACAAAACAGGAAACTCATGAGTGGACATTTTCATGACGCTGGACTCACAAGGTTTGCACAGGACTTAAAAAAAAACAGGAAGCAAGCATCTCCCAACAGCCCCGCGCTCCTCATCTGAGTGTTCACCAACGAGCCAAGCGTTGGATCTCCAAGTGTCACGCCATTGGACAAGCACGACGTAGCAACTCGGACATCCATGTTACCCCAGTACTACGCCAGACCATTCAGTGTTCTTCACCAGTCTTCCATTCAGCACAATATGCAACAAAGTGCAGGAGTTTCAGTTTTTCATTTATTTATTTGATTATTTATTTATTTATTTGGTTATTTATTAATTGATATATTTAATTTAGAGTTCGGTTTTGCCATATGTTGGTTTACAAAGTGTATTCCATGTCATGAGAACCATTTTAATAACAATCTAATTCACTCATACTCACTCTGATTTTCCTTTCCTGCTCTGATAGATGTGTTGACTCGTTTTCTTTACGTTTGAATCTCAAGCTTCTCATGCTTATCTCTGGTATCTGGAATCTGAGTGAACTGGTGACTGATGACTGAGTGAGAGAGAGATTAAAGCTTCGCAGCAGATATACGTTGAGCTGATTCCGCATGGCGACTTCGCCCAACCTAACCATATCAAATTAACTACCGAAGCCAAACCCCGCAAGGCGCTGTTTATTTCTCTTTTACACATTTTTAGCGTTCCCTTCACTCATTTGCCTCTCTTCACTCCCCGCCACCCCGTCGCATACCAGACAAAATGTACAGAGTTGTTCGCCTCACTGTTAGTACACACTTCTACGATCGCTCGCCTTCATTTTCGGTTTCATTTCTCAAACCACCTTCACTCTCATTGACCCAGCCCTGGCTAAGATTGTAAACTATTCTCCATTCATAAGGGTCAGTAGAATAAGGTGTTTAAAAACATGAAGTGTCTGTATCATAATTTAAATATAAAAAGTGCACTATTATAACTATTGCCTGTGATAAAAGAACAATTATGATTGAATTGATGGTCAAAATAAAGAGAGATTCACATTATTGTTATGGTGACAATAATAAACCCTAAATTTATATGTGTGTCTATTTACTTTCTTAGTTACAAAGTTTGTTTACCTTCCACTTTCTGTATCCAAGTGTTTTAATGATATGCTGTAACACTTAAAGCTACTACACATCCTTTTCTTTTTGTATGATTAAATTCTCCTTATGTAGTTTGTCATCTAGAAAATAAGATGCCCTTGTCCGTTTTAGGTAGGTATTTAAATCAAGAATAATCTACCCTCACGAAACCAATCTTTCATAAGCACATGCCCGTGATGACATCACACAAGGTGAGTTTATATTTATTCCTTGTTTTTCCCCCTTTTTAGTTTTGTTTTTTAAATCAAATTCTACATTTAATAAGTGTTTACCTGTGTTCTGATTTGAGAACACCGTATTTAAGGAAATATAAACCACAATAAAAATGGTTTGTTAAGAGAATCAGGTCCAAGGAGGACCAACATAGAGAGTGATCATAATGAAGGCAAGCTATAGGAACTGTAGTCTGGTTGATGTGTTTCATTAAGATGATTCTCTGCTGTTTCCTGCAGAACTGCTGCATCACCGCCATACTTTTGCATGAAAGTATAACCAGGGAGACAGACTCAACTTACATCTCCAGTACAGTCTGCCAGCATCATTCCAGTCAAAACTAAAATGAATATCTATATGATAATACATGCTATTGTTTTGTTATGGTGGTGCTTTCAATTTCATCATGGTAATTTATCTATGGTGCTTGAAGTTGCGTTTTTTTTCCACAGAGAATGGCTATAAAAAGGTTGAAAGTTTACCAAAAATGTTGTTGGAGAACTTTTAAACAATATACACTTTTTTTTTTCTTGAGATAGATTTGTGTATTACGAAATCAGTAAATCTATTAGGGTATGAAATGAATACCATTTATGTGATAAAAAAACAGACAAATTAAGTCAGTGTTTTTTTATATTATTATATCCAAAATGTAGTATTGTGATATATTCAAACTTTTATCCAAAACTGAAATCGTGCGCATCGGTTCAGGACCGACCTTCAAATCGTAATTACCAAATTTCCGACACTCTTTGAAGGCAGCATCCACTCATCCGGGCGAGCATCTGTTGTGGAGCGCAGTCGCGGAGGAGGAAGGCTGAAAGCGACGGGACTCTACCGGGGTCGACGTCAGAAGTTAATAGTCTGTTCCTGCTTCACTGAATCCTGGACATTTCGCCTCCTTTAATAAAAACAGGTGAGTGAAAGACGCGTCGCGGGAGAGAGGCCGCATCTTTGGCAGACCATTAGCAAACCTTATCAGTAGCCGTTTTGGGGCTGGGCGCTCCGGCTAGGCAACACTAGCATCAGCTAGCGTTGATTCGGCTGTCACTTTTAGCGACAGCTCGGTTTAACCGCCTTACATTTGTAAACGTATAAAAGACCAGTATGAATTTATTACCTCAGTAGCCAGACAAAGCGTTTCTGCTGCTCTTCTACATTAAAATCCACTTTACTTTGGGATGACTTAAAGAATGCGGTTGGTTTCATTGTCGATTAGCCTGAATTACCTGTTAAAGCAATACCTGACCCATCTTCACCAATAGAGTTGAAACATTAGCTGCTGTCAGTTGAAAATTCACTGATCCGAGCGACACTTGCTCCAGAGAGGTCAGAGCACATTACACTTGACTTATATCGTTTGATTGGCTTTGAAAGAGCTTACGCTCATGTAATTATTCCTTCAGGAATGGGGAACACCTATATTTCCACGTAAAGGGATTAATCAAATTGTGAGGGCTCTGAATGTTACTGTAAGTGTTTTTAAGTAGCCCATATGTTGTTAGCAATAATATAAGGAAGTGTGTTTGCTTACTGACAGTAATGGGAAGAGTCATGCCATAAATATTTGTAATTAACACACAGGTCAGTAGATGTTTGTGGTTGTTTGTTGTTTTTTCCGTCTTCTTGTCATTCATCTCTGACAAGCAAGTTTAGTTAAGAGGTGTTGTTGAATCCACCCGGAGGCCATAAAACCAGACCCACACCAATCTGGCTTTTCCTGACAGATACTGCTTTCCGGTTTACTTTGAAGTCTGACCTGCTTGTTCTGACTTTGACAGGTTAGGTTTACACACAAGAGAAAAACGTGGATTAGAGGTTGTTTGGTAGCTGTAGTAGTTTAAACCCAACAGAAAATTAAAGGACTGCGAGGCTATCTCCATTTATAATGCATCACATCAGTTTTACCTATCAAAAAAACATGTTCTGTTAACTGGTACATTTCTAACCTAAATAGTGAGACGTTTTTTATTTGCTGCATTTAACAAAGAAGGAAAATAATGTAGTTTTTTTTAGTATTTGAGCCAACCAAAGGAAAATTACAATTACAATTTCAATTGCTTTCCGCATCTCTACATGAAAATCAAGTCTTCAATTTTAGCTTGTATTTGACAAAGAAAAGTTGCATCATTTAGCTGACATTTTTTGTTTATTCTAAAAGAATTTTTTTTAAGCTTAGTGCTTCTCGGCTACTGTAAAGTCATCTTCTTGCGTGTGAATTTAGATTTTTACTGTTGTTTGTTTGACCTGGAATGCATCTCGTGTATTTTTCCATGCAGACACCTTAGTGATCTAAATGCCTCGGAGGCATTTACCTTTGTCCCAGTTTATACAAGCCCTGCCCTCAGTCCTGCTAAGGGTGCCTCCCATCTGAGGTTGGGTTCTTGTAATTTTTCAGTTGTCCATTTTTTTTTATCTTGTATTATTCACACCTTTTATCCGGAACCTGCCGCTCCTTATGGATGTTATCCAAACCCTTGGTGCCGTTTTACATTTTGCCGCAATGAAACCACAAACTTTAATTTGCTTTCTTGGGATTTCACATGACAGACCAACACATAGTGGGGCTTATTTGTGAGGCAGAATGAAAATCGTATGTGTTTTGCACATTTTTTGCTTTTCAGGTACATGTCTTTGTTGTGTTTTATTTATGTGTTTGATTTTACTTGCATATTTAAATAAGTCCCTAAAGGTTCTATAAAGTCACCTTCCCTTTCATTTTGTTACTGTATTTGTTGACAAAATGTGTGTAGTTGTCATTTTAACCTTGTTTTGTATAACCTCTGTTTTCAACAAGACAGATTACTCATTGTTCAAGGACAACAGATGAAAAATATTATTTTGGCTAATTCTGGTGCATTTGCAGAAATGCTGATTAATGTGCAGTGTCCCTGCCAAGAAAATTAATAAATTTCAAACTAAATTGAACAGATTATGTCAGGACACAGGTTGGCTGGAAACAGATGCATGCCACGTTTCTTTTAGATTTTTAATTAAAAGAAAAACAAAACATGAAATCATGTATTGTTTTCCTTCTACAACAACATTATTCACTACTTTGTCTCACATAAAATCCACAAATGTACATCAGAGTTTCAGGCTTTATTATGACAAAATGGGTCCCAATGTATTAATATTTTAACCAGCTGCCCTATGCATAAACTCTTACCCACTTCTACCCTGAGATTGTTTAATGGCATACCAACCTGGAGCCTGTTTTTTTTATATGTATATATTTGTCAGTTTCTGAATTTAAAAGCTTTAGTCCATTCATGCATCCTTTCTCAATTTTTGAGTTTGAAAATCCAATAAAACCACGTTCAGTCTCTTTCTTCCTTATCTTAAATTATTCACTGTCAAATATTTGTTTGACTTCTTGTTTCCTCCTCGCCGTATAAATGAAGCTGCATCTGCAGCTTCATCAAAGCAGCGGCGTCTCTCTGACTGTATCAGCATCTCCGTGTTTCTGTCTGCTAACGCAGCCACTGTGGCGTCTCTGTGAGCGCTGAGGGGAAGCTAGACGAGGTTCTGAAACCTGCTGTTTGAAGTCGGCCATGTTACCACAACATGAAACATGTTAGTGGGAAACGCATGAGCATCTGTTTTTCTTCATGTTGTTAATGGTGCCTCAACCTCAGGCCATTATCCATAACCTATTTATAAAGGGATAAAAAAATCAATTTCTTTTTGTGAAGAGAAGCAGGAATAGCCCTGAACATAACGCTCCTGATCACATCAGCATCCAGTCAGTAGTTCCCAACTTAAATATGAGTTTTTCTGTTCAGCTTTGGCTAAATGTGCTTAGGCATGACAGACATTTAGAGTTTGTTGTGTCATCTAAATGTCCCTAAACAGGATACAGACCCAGGATTCAGTTTAACGCCAGCTGCTGCGTATTAGGGATGTGCGATGTGGCATAAAATTCATATCACGATATGTTATTAGGAAGGGTGGCGGTATATGTTTAAAACTCTTTTAAACGCATACAAATGCGTGGCCTTGTGGATGTTATTAGTATGTAATTTTTGTAACTTTTCTTGCATGCTGTCTGACCGTGACATCTGCCGCATTCCTCTTGAGCATTAGACCGCGGAAGGTTAAACACCAACTATGTCCAGATAATTTATGTTTTTTTGCAACTGAGTTTCTAATGAGCTCTTCCCCTGCGCTCACAGTCGCACTGCTTCCTGCTCCCTCTGTTTTGATGCCAGCTGGTTGTGTCGGCATTATTGCAGTTAGCCGGTAGACTACAGATCTCTCAGAGGCCAAATTTTTATCTTCTGTATACCGTTTATATTGTGCATTCCTACTGCGTATAATCTTGCAGAAATATTCTCACATTTTGTGAGAATAGACTAACAGCAAACACTGTTAGTCTATTTGATTAAGATGTTAATGTTGTAGACCAATGCAAATAAGGGTATTATTGAGAAGTGAGAATAAAAATATAGATGTTTTCACAATGTGTTGCATATATAAATCCAATAAATGAGGTGTGCCTGTCACAATAACCAATAAATCAATTAATCGCATGACACATTAAACTGAGGTTGATCATTTCCATGTGGACAACAGTCGTTTAAAAAGTCGACATTTTTAAAAATGCTGCAAAAATTTGACATCAGTACAAAGTACTTATTGTGCACTACCTGCCACTTTTCCCTGTTTTCCCTATCAAGGCTAAATAATTATTTTTGGTTACAGAGACTTCATAATCCATTTTAATTATTGTTCTTTTGGTTGTTTTGTTTATTTATTTTGGATATTTTACATATTTTCCAGTTCCAGTGTTAAATATTCTTTATAAATTGAAGTTAATAAAGTATAAACATGCTATTTTTACAGTAGTTGAAAATTATCTCAAAATTACAATATTATTGTTTATCACAAAATTTCTGGGACGTATTAAGTGTCCAGTTATGATAAGACCAGGCGTCCATTCACAACTCTGATGCCCCTAAATAAAATCCTGTCCAACCATTGGCTTTTTAAGTCACCTGGATGTCAGCATGGATCTGATGTTTGATTATAGATACTAGGATCTTAAATAAAACCAGTCTCTTCATTTCAATTCATTCCATTTATAGAGAAACGGTTCACAACACATCATCTCAGCAAACTTTACAATAATTAAAAGTCAGTTCAATTCAATTATTCTGAGTCAGTTACATCAATTTCAACTGATCCTTGTTATCAAAGGTTTGTTTCTTGTTCAAATTGATAAATTAACAGCAGCACTTCCTATTTTGTTTCTACCATTTCAAAGAAACTTAAAAATGCACCTTGAGGACATTATCAATGAGTCAATGACTGACTGTTGATAAGAATTAATCATTAACAAAACCTAAGGAATGTAAAGTATTTACATTATTTTCCTTCCCCTGTTCTTGTAACTTGTGCTTGGTGTCCTGGTATTCATTTCATGAGTCATTTCAAGGAATTCGGCTGATTAGAGTCGTCTTATCTGTTCATTTGTTGAGTGTAAGCAGAAATTCAGATCGAACTTTGATGATCTCAAACTAAATCTTGCTATAATTTAGCTTTCTTCCCCTTTTGAAATTAAGTTTTTTTTTAATCTCAAAGAATCTTTTTCTCTTTCATCTGGACAGAAACATCAAATCTGAACAGATTCATGAGCCTCTGATCATCTGTCATGGTTTTACTATCAGATATTTAGAAAGGATTGTTTACAGAATAGACTCATGTCAGAAGTTAACGATCTTTGAAGAATGTCAAGCATTTTTTCATGGCTGCTGTTTGCACCTGAGGCCACTAGTTTTGGCATTTGTCTCGTCTGAGATGCCTTTTTTTTCTCTAATGTTTGCTGTGGTGTTGCGGATCTCTCCATCAGGTCCTCGGTCCGGCCGCTGTTACCATGGCGGAGGCCCACCAGGCTGTGGCCTTCCAGTTCACCGTCACTCCAGACGGCATCGACCTGCGGCTGTCCCACCAGGCGCTCTCTGAGATCTACCTCTCCGGGGTTCGCTCATGGAAGAAGCGCATCATCAGAGTCAAGGTAGAGGAGTGGTGAACTGCTCAAGGTTTTATTTTATTGCTGCTTTTTGGGGTATGTGACAAAACGGTTTGAAATAAGCAGGTCCTATTGAACTTCAGTCAGTTCTGATCTCATTTAAGACAGAGGTAAGATCACAAAGCAGTTGGAAGAGCAGGGGTGTCCAAAGTGTGGCCCGGGGGCCATTTGTGGTCCTCTCAGCAATTTTGAGTGGCTCATTGACTTGATCACAGCTTAAGAATAGCCTAAAAATTGGTTTGCTGGTTGATGCAGATCCACATTTTAAATCAGTGTTGGTGAAATTTTCACTGATTCCAGGCTTTTCAAAAAATAGCAATAGACATTTAAAATCTTGGAATAAAAAATGTAACATGCACCGTGTTTTTTTTGTTGTTGTTGTTTTTTTGTGTGTATGTGTTTTTTGTATGTACGTATAACAGAAAATTATAATGAAATATTTGGGGGGAAAAAGAGTGAGCCATAGATGACTCGTTTCTAAAAAGACAAAAAAATCCAGAAAAAAAATGAAAATGTAGGACTTGGTTCGCTGTTTTCTTTTGATTTTTTAAATTGTTTTTAACCTGCAAGACCCTTTAAAGAACAACATAAATCTGACTGCTTTGCTTATTGCATGAAAATATTGTTTAGTTTGTTTATTTACTAAGTAAAAATAAAATAGTTTTTGCAATTTACGATAAAAAATACAAAAGGTTTTGTGGCTCCTTGCAGTTGTTGCAACTTGACATTTTTAGCCAAAAAGTTTGGACACCCCTGAGGTAGAGAATTATACTGATATTTTAAAGACACTTCAGCACCGATTCACACCAGCCCTGTTTAGAGGAAATGTCCGTTTTTTAGTCCTGATAGTTTTCTGTTGTCTTCTACCTTTTCCTGTTTTGAGTTTAAGGAGAGAACTATTAAAAAACCTCCAGGAAACACTGAGAAATTTTCACATTCAACATTTATAATTATAGAACGTCCGGCTACCAATACTGTAACTGTTTTCTCCTGAAATCATTAATACTGTTTAAATATTGATTATCACAGGTCTGTAAATTCTAACTAATCTGCTCATTTGAAGGAAAAAATCCAATCTGTTCGGATGTACGGTTGATGTAGAGCATAAAAAAACATTCAGCACTTCACTACTTCATTGATCTAAAAGTAATATTTAATGTAGCTCTCAGATCCAGAACAGAAAAACAATTTAATGTTTTTCCTTTCACCTTAACAGAACAGAGTGATCTCAGGTGTGTATCCTGCCAGTCCTTCTTCTTGGCTGTTTGTGGTGATCGCCATCCTGGCCACCATGTACACGCGCTCCGACCCGTCCATGGGACTCATAGCCAAGATACAGGAGCACCTGCCTGTCAGGTAACCGACTCCATCAGTCCATTTGACATTCATCAATATTACATAGAAAAAGAAGCACATGGATTATTTCCTGACTCAAAGAACGGTTTAGATCAGGGTTGTCCAAAGTGCAGCCTGGGGTTATTTACAGCCTTTGGTCACAGTTGATACAGATTTCAAAACGATGCAGCGGTGAAGTTTTCACTGACGCCAAAAATATTAAAATGGAAAATGTAACAAGGTGTTCATCAAAAACGTTCAGAGGATTTAACTAAAGTCCAGTTCACACCTGTTAATAAACTTGTGAAAATAAAGAAACTGTTAGCAACTGTTCTCGCTCTTAAACCAACAAAAAAAATCCAGAAAAATTTAGTATATCTTGTTTTGTTTAACCTACAGGACCGTTTTTTTATTTAAACCTATAACTTACACATCCCATCTACAGAAGTCCAACTATTTTGCTTATTTATTTAAAATGTTGTGCGTTTAGTTCATTGCTAAATTAGCAGTTAAAAATAAAGTTTTTGCTATTAAAATTGTGAACCCTGGAGTTTTTCCAACTTGACATGCTAAAAAGTTTGGACACCTCTGGTTTAGATTCACTTGGCTTCTTTTTTCCCTCTTTCAGTTTGTTTTAAACAAAAACCTCCATTGAAAAGCAGTAAAGTGTAATAAACACTACAGTACAGTAAATATAAGGATTTCTCATATTTACCATACAGATTCTCCATAAACATGCAGGCAGGAGAAACACAAAGTGGCTGCATGTTGAAAACGTAGATGAACAAATGCTCCGTCCACATTTAAATTCCTACATTTGCATAAAACCCTCTTATAGATCTGGATGTTGCTTATCAGGATTTTGTTTTGAAAGCTTGCTCACTGTGTTTCACTGTGGTTGGCAGCCAGATGAGTACGCAGTGCCAAGCGGTGGTGTCAGCGGTGGTCTTCAGCACGATGCTGTGGCTGCTGCTCATCTTCACCATGCGGCTCTGCCTCAAGCAGCTGCTCTCCTACCACCGCTGGATGTTCGAGCAGCACGGCAAGATGTCCACCACCACCAAAATCTGGGTGGTCAGTTCTGCTTCCTCCTGCTAACCAACCAGTTCACCTGCTCGGACACTTTCTGATCACTTACAGTGTCTATTCATTTAAAATGTTTATTATTTTGAGGGTCTGACAGTAGTCTAGGTGTCTATGCATTTTCCACTCATCAATCTGATCTTGTTATCAAATCAATAAAAATTAAAAGAATTTTATAGAAAAAAGCAAGGAAATTTCCTACTTTGAAAAATAGAAAATTTGTGGGGGAAAAAATCTGATCTTTTTTTTCTTTCTTTTTTTTTTTTTTTGTAGAAAACTTCGGAGATTAATCTAAAAGTTTTGATTTTTCTTCTTGTGCATTTTTTTCACTTTTACAACTCAGCAAGTTTGAGATTAATCTCAGAAATAGTCTAGAAAAAACAAGGACATTTCTGTATTCTCTTGCAATTGTTTTACTTTTCTAACAGCAATTTCCTTGTTTTTACTGGAAAATTTCTGAGATAATTCTCAAAATTTTGGAGTTTATTTCTTGTACATTTGTGACTTTTCAAAATCAGAAATGTCCTTGTTTTTTCTAGACTATTTCAACAAATCATTGACTTTTCAAACTGAAACTTCCTGGTTTTTTTCTAAAATAAAAAACATCTTAGATTAATCTCAAAATCTGAGTTTTCTATAGAAATATGATAGAAAATTACTCCTTTTTTTCCTAGTTATATAAATGGGCCAAGTTAAACCCTGTAGTTGGGTCCATTTGCTCCAGTTTGGGTCTGTTTGTCTCGTTCCAGGCTTTGGTGCGGATCTTCTCTGGCAGGAAGCCGCTGCTCTACAGCTACCAGGGATCGCTGCCAAACCTGCCTGTGCCTGCCGTGAAGGACACAGTCAAGAGGGTGAGACATTATGATGCAGAGGAAATGATGTCTCTGATTACAAAAGAAAGACAAATAAAACACATTTTCTGCCCCATTTACAGCCAAATTCGAGTTTCTGTTCCAATCTTTATCTTAAGTTTAATTTTCCCCTCCAAAACACTCTTTTGTTTCTCTTGTGTAAAGTGATATTTATTAACTGTATGTATATTAAGCTCCACCTTTTCCCACTTATAGTCGACTGTATTTATGTTTATAATGTTATGGATCGTGTTGAAAATATAAAACTAATAGTTTCTTGCCAAAATTATCCTTCATTTTAGAAAGGCTAATGCTAACTTGCTTTCTACTAATTCTGCTATTACAGTTTTTTTTTCCAGAAAAGTTTTAAACTTTGTGCTCTGCAGCTTCATAAACTTGCACATTGTCTTTGCTCTGCATCATTTTAATAACTTGGTGTAATAACATTCTTACGCTGCGTTGTGCACAGCCTGTAATGCAGTTTATCAGGCTTTGCTCACAAAAATAATCATGTGCTTTAAATTGGCTTTGCTGTTAAGTGTATCTTGCTAATGACGCAGCAGGCCTGAGTGCAGATTAAATATGTTTTATTTTTTTGGTCTGTTTTTCCAAATTGCTGCTCTCAGCCATTCTGCTGTTTTTTACAAAATGCTCTGATCTCTCCTACATCCAGCAACTGAATTGCTCAGTGGCTGTAATTACCTGCAGCTTTCTGCTGTGAAAGGGATCAACAACACATGATGGTGGCATTTTCAGAAGTTTTCACCAGTGCTGGATGTTTACCAAACTTAACTCTGCTAGCTGAAACAGCAGTTTTCTCTGTCTCTTCACATCCTGCAGGAATTTTCCAGCTGATTTCCCAGATTTCCAAATCCAGGAGTTTTACTTGACATGTTTGCTAAAAGCTTTGAAAGAATAAAACAAAACCAAGCAAACCTGTTCAAATTTCTGAGTTTTTATGACTGTAACTCATGAAATATGTTGCTTGAATGCCGGCTTCATTCTCCGTTCACTGACGGTGTTTGTGTAACTTTTTAAATTTTTAATGTGTTAAAAAAATCTATAGAAATATGAAACTGTTTGTTTATGTACCAGTTATGACTTCCAGAATAGCATTAGCTTAATTATTCTCTAGTATACTAATTTAAATGTATTTGACAGAAGCTGATAAAAAGGCAGATCTGTCAATAAAGTGACTTAAGAAGCTTTTATTCCTGTGTACCAGATCAAATAATACAGTTTCTTCTCCTCTGCAGTATCTTGAATCAGTGCGCCCCCTGGTGGACGATGCGGAATACGAGCGCACAAACAAGCTGGCTGCTGAGTTCGAGAGCAGCCTGGGTAAACGCCTGCAGTGGTACCTCAAACTCAAAGCGCTCTGGGCCTCAAACTACGTGAGTGACGCTCCATCAAAGCGTGGCTACTTAGATGTTCAAGTCAAAGGAAAAAATAAATTCTATTAATAATGAATAGATTTGCAGGATTTCTGTGGTTTGAATAATTTATCTTGCCTAAATAAATAATACATTTGTGATGTCTGCTGTGTAGCTCTCTGAATGAATGTTTTTGCACATTTCAGGTTAGTGACTGGTGGGAGGAATACGTCTATCTACGAGGACGGAGCCCCATCATGGTCAACAGCAACTACTATGGAATGGTATTTACATTTACTTATATTTAAAAATGGATATGTCTTTTATAGAAACTACAGTTTTTTATGAAGAAAATGCTTCTGTGAATCGACTTCATTGATGCATCGAACACTGAAAGCAAGAGATTAAAATCTTTATTGATCTAAAAGCAGATTTGACAGAGATTATTATAATATTCTTAACAATATGATGCTGGACTAGAACTTCATTGGTTCAACATTATTCAAGACATCCTACAATTTCTATTTGCTCATCTAGTACCTGAGGATCCTGCAGGGGTCAGTGTTGGGCCTTATATAATTTACAGAGACATTAATTTTGAGTCTTTGCAGTTTATATATGTATATTTATTTATTTTTTTATTTATTACATGCCTTTCAGACATGTAATGAAAGATCAAATTAGCATCTCAAAAATCCAATCAAATTCATATACATTTATTTTTTGAAGCCCCAGTGAGCCGAGGGAAGTTTTTATTTTTATTTTTTTGTCTTATCGCTGTTTGAGGACGTCTCTTGTGCGTCAGATTTAGAGGTCTACAGGAAACGGACGAATACAAAGGTTCCGACTCAAGACTTTTGAATGATTTTTCTGACAGTTTTATGGTGACATTTTGTTTTACCTGTGAACGGTTACTAAAAAATGCATTTAAATTAACATGCTAAGATCTATGTAATTAACTAATTAATCTAATGAGCTTGTTAAGCCACTGGTTTGTCCTTCGCTCCTCAGGACTTCCAGTATGTGACTCCTACTCCCATCCAGGCAGCCAGAGCCGGGAACACCATCCACGCCTTCTTCCTGTACCGCAGGAAACTCAACAAAGAGGAGATTAAACCTGTAGGTTTAGACCTCCTTCACTCATGTGTTATTTGTTGGTTTGTTTTTGCTGTGGCAGCAGATCTTTTGGGATGTTTTCTGCTGCTAAAGTGTATTACGTGTATAAAGTCCTCACACTTTACTCCTGGGGTGTCCAAACATTTTGGCACAGAGGCCAAATATGTCAAGTTGCAACTGCAGCAGTGGCCACAAAACTTTTAGTATTTTAAATTATACATTGTAAAAAACTATTGTATTTTTGATTTTTACTTGGTAAATAAACAAACTAAAGGTAATATTTTAATGCAGTAAGCAAAGCAGGACGCTTTCTGTTGTTCTCTGTAGATCTAAAGGGTCTTACAGGTTTGCCAGATTAAAAACAATCAAAGAATCAAACCAAAACAGCAAACTGTACCCTAAATGTTTTATCTTTTTCTGGGGGTTTTTGTTTTTTTTTTGTCTTTTTAGCGATGACAACAGTTTATAGATCACTCTGTTATTAAACGGGCGTCCCCAAGCCTGCATTTTAGTAAAAGCCACTGGATGTTTTTGGTCCCGATTACTGATAAACTGGATGAATACTTTGTGTTGCACATTACATTTTTCATTTTAAGACTTTAAACATATTGTTTAAAGTATGTTTAAAGTCTGGCATCAGTGAAAATTTTACCAAAACTGATTTAAAATGTGGATCTGCATTAACTGCCTGATCCAGCAAATCAGTTTTTAGGCTATTCATGAGCTGTGGCCACAGCAGGCCACTCTAAGTTGTTCAGAGGGCTGCAAATGGCCCCCGGGCCACACTTTGGACACCCCTGCTTTAACGTCTGCCCATCATTCAGCTCTTGGTTGTTTTCCATCATTTATAGCAGATCTGGATCTTGATTTATTACAGACTTCATGTTTGAGACATTTCCCTCACAATCTCATCCCATGTTCATCTCTCTACTTTCTCTTTGAATCTTTTCTTTCATCTTTTCCTTTCTCTTTCTCTCATTGTTTAAATGTTAAACCTGCATCGCTCTGTCGTTTCCACGCCTTCGTGTCCTCCTCCGTTTCCCAGAGTCGCGTCCCCGGCACCGTCATTCCTCTGTGCTCAGCTCAGTGTGAGAGGATTTACAACACCACACGAATTCCCGGGGAGGAGACGGGTAAACAGATTAAAACACACACATCGGGACCCAGAAGTACCGAGTTTTTGTTCTGAGTAAACCAATCAGAGAAACGCTGGAGGGTTTCAGGCTCTGCTGAGGATGGTGTTCGGTGCTTCAAGCGGTGTCTCCTTCGTCACTTCTCACCTGTCTGCTTCTGAAAGGTGGTCTGTCTTTAACTGATGTCTTATTCTCTTCTCTTCACTCCATCACTCCATTTCTTCCTTTCTTTCCATCCCAACGCTCTTTCCTCTCATTCCTCTCCTGCCGTCTTGGTTTGCTCTGGCCGCCTCTCTCCGTTCTGCTCAGTGGTTGTTGAGGTCTGCAGTTCCTTGCTGCTCCTATCAGTTTGAGCGGATGTTTGACACTTGTCGAATCCCCGGAGCGCTAACAGGTAGTTTTTATATTTTCACATAAGCTGCTCTCTCCTTTAAATTAGGGATGGTTTTTACCATCTCTGCCATTCTCACCCCTTTTTGTCCATCGTGCTAATATGCTAATATACTAAACAGTTCATGTTGTCACCTTCCTAAAATAAAAGTCCATTTCTTTTTCTTTTTTTTTGGCAAAAGTTATTTTTTCTTTGGTCTACATCTTTTGGCAAAAAAAAGTGATAATTTTTCTTTTTGTTTTTGTGTATTTTTTCTTTAAAAATCACCTTTAATAAAAAATTACTGAGGCCGTTATTTCAGGAAGGTGACAACAAATCCCTAAGAAAGGTTTGAAAGCTCAGGATTATGCTTCTGCAGATAGAAATACATTTTATTTCAAGGCTGTTTATACAGTTTTTCCTCTAACTACGATGGTAAGCTTTAGGAACGAAGTAATGACTCCATAAGTTTTTTCCTTTATAACTGTGATTATGATTTGATAAATAATAATAAAAACATACTTATGTTTATGAATTTTAAACTAAAAACTACATTTGAAATTATTTACCTTATAGTTTTTACTCTAAATCCACATTGAGTGTTAATTTAATGTTTACAACATAAAAGTAAGTATATAAGATTTTATTTTTATTACACAGTCTCAGTTGTTATGTTGCATAATCAGGGAAATTAAATCCCAGAATAGTTTAGACATTTCAAAATCCCAAACAAACAAACATGCACCAACTCTGCTGCAGCGTCCGTCTTCTTTGCTTCCTCATAGATTCTGTTCAGCACTGGGAGGACAGCGACTACATCGCGGTTTACCACAGAGGTCGATACTTCCGCCTCCGGGTCTACCAGGCCGGCAGGATCCTGTCGCCCCGGGAGATCGAGTTCCAGATTCAGCGAATCCTCGATGACCCGGTGCCGCCGGCCAAAGGAGAGGCCAAACTCGGAGCTCTTACGGCCGGGGAAAGGTGAGTTCAAGAAGCCAAAGAGTTTCTAAATCTGACCACACCGTTTGTGGAATCTCACTTTTTCCTTTGAATGCCAACCAGAATCGCCTGGGCGAAAGCCAGGCGGGAGTATTTCAGCAGCGGCGTCAATAAACGCTCTCTCGACTGCATCGAGAGGGCAGCCTTCTTCGTGGCGCTGGACGATGACGAGCGAGGCATGATGGCCGACAATTCGCCAGAAGGCCTGGACCGCTACGCCAAGTCCTTGTTGCACGGAAACTGTTACGACAGGTAAAAGACAGCCTGAAGCACAAAATGACACAAACTTGTCACAAATGCAAATGAACCCTTTCTGTCTTTAAATAGGGCAAAATTACTACAAACATATTAAAATCTTCCTGTAATGGAAAACGTTTGAAGCAAGTAAATGCATTAATCTGTTAATAAATAGGAAGACATCCATTCAGTGACCTTTACTCCTCAGAAGCAGACTTTGGTTGCACCAGAATATTTTACACTTTTAAGGCAACTTTGCATTAAAAATGTAACAATTTTCTGAAAGATGCGTCAT
>NW_006800443.1:0-14014 GCF_000485575.1 Poecilia formosa | reverse complement strand
TCAGAGCAGTCAGACATTATGAAGACAGTCAGACATTTATGAAGACAGTCAGACATTATGAATACAGTCAGACATTATGAAGACAGTCAGACATTTATGAAGACAGCTTCATGTTCATGATGCTGTCGTGTCAGTATCCTTGGGTATATAATGATTTACTTCTCCCATTTTACATAAAGTGTAACTACTTCATTTGAATAATTATTTGCTTATCGTGTTAAGAAGATAAAGAAGGTCATATTATGATTTCTTTATGGTAGAGAAATTGTATACAGCTCTGGAAAAAACTAAGAGCCCTCTGCACTGAACCCCATTGAAAACCTCCTGGTGTTTCCACCAAATACTGATTTCTGAGTTTAAACATTAGTGTTGTTGTTTCTAAATGAACATGAACTTGTTTTCTCTGCATTATTTGAGGTCCGAAAGCTCTGCATCTTTTTTCTTATTTTGTCAATTTCTTATTTTCTGCAGATAAATACTACATTTTTGCTTTGAGTTTCAGACATGTTGCCAGGGAATCATAGAATAAAAGAACAACGTTCATTTAACTCCAACATAAACCTACACAAAGTAAAATCAGAGAAACTTACCATTTTGAGTGGCCTCTTAATTTTTCCCAGGCCTGTATTTTTTTCAGACATTTTTGATCTGTGTAACAAAAAGTTTGGACACCCCTTAAAGTAAAAGCTTAAGGTAAACCCAGTAGTTGTAGTTAAACTTCCTCAGGTATTCATGTCGGTCTCCTCCAGGTGGTTCGATAAATCCTTTACAGTCGTTTACTACAAGAATGGGAAGAGTGGGATCAACGCGGAGCACTCGTGGGCGGACGCGCCGGTGGTCGCCCATGTGTGGGAGGTGAGGACGGTTCGCCGTGTGATGCTGTCTGACTCCAGCCAATCGGCTCGCAGTAAACGCTGTGTGTTTGCAGTACGTTCTCGCTGCCGACAGCTTCCAGCTCGGCTACAACGAAGAGGGACACTGCAAGGGAGAGGTCGACTCGTCGCTGCCTCCACCGCAGAAACTCAGCTGGGAAATTCCCTCAGAGGTTCGATGTTCTGTCCGTTTCTTACTGGTGTTATAGACGATGCTGTGAAACGTGGAGCCAGGAGGGTTTTATTAAGACAAACCTGGGAAATTGATTTAAAAGTGAAAAAGAAGAAACCTATATCATTATCAATGTTGGCAATATTGCAATTATAAAAACTGATTTAGATATGATTTCTATTAGGTGGAACGATTAGGCTTAAAAATAAAATCTCTCTTTTTTTTTGTACCAGATATGATTTTAATAGTTTTTTTAAAATTATTTCCAGATTTCTTTTCTGAAAAAGAAATTGAAGAAAATATTTTCTAAAAGTGGATTTTATATCAATCAGCCCTTTGAATTGCAGAATTCAGAATATTAGCAGAAAAAAGGCACAATTTTACCATAAAAAATCTTAAAATGATGAGAAAATTTGTTTTAATGAGAAAAAAGCTCATTAGTTATCTGTGTTATAATAATTTGATGCAGATAAGTTAAAGTAATTCCTGTAAACCTTTGACCAACATTTCTCATTTTAGTTTTTTATTATTTTTCATGTTGGAGTAAAAATACGACTTTGGTTCTCGTAATTAAGTGAAATTAAAAATTTGCCGTAGATTATAGATCTCAGCTAAAATCAGATTAAAGTTTAACAGAGCTGTTTTTAGTTAACCGTCTCCGTCTCCTGCCTCAGTGCCAGGAGCAGATCTCCCGCTCTCTGGCGGTCGCCCAGGCTCTGGCTGACGACGTCGACTTCCATGTTTTCTCCTTCCGAGAATTCGGCAAAGGAAAGATCAAGAAGTGTCGCGTCAGTCCTGATGCTTTTGTACAGATGGCTCTTCAGCTGGCTTACTTCAGGGTGAGTCCACACACACACACACACACACACACACACACACACACACACACACACACATCTAGGGATGCTATTGAGCCGTTTTGCTGTTAAATGCGTTCTGACTAAAACCAGGAAGATGGAGCACATCGCCCCAGTTCTCCCTGCAGCTCAGAGAATAAACTTTAAAATACTGTTGTTAGTTTATAAACGACTGAACGGCTTGGCAACAAAATACATTAAGGATCTGCTGCTGTTGTATCCACCTTCCTGAGCTCTCAGGTCTTCTGGTTCTGGTCCAGAACCAAACTGGAGAAGCAGCATTCAGCTTCTATGCACCACAAATCTGGAACAGACGTCCAGAAAACTGTAAAACGGCTGAAACACTGAGTGCCTTTAAATCTAGACTGAAACCCCGGCTGTGAACTAGGCAACATGTTGATGTCTAACGACAGAATGTGGTAAAATGTAATGTTTCAGTTGTTGATTTTAGTGCTTTTATGATGTAAAGCACTTTGAACTGCCTTGTTGCTGAAATGTGCTTTACAAATAAACTTGATGGATTTAAATGAGAGCAAAGAAATCTGCAGAAGGAGCTTTGTGACCTGTTCCAGACTGATAAATGTCAGTGATTTTGTTTTTCACGTTCATCTTTCCTGATGGTTTTTTGCTCACTTCATGTTGTCAGACAGGTTCTGATTAAGTAAAGGTTGGCTGTGGTTTGTTTCCCGGTCCAGGATCGAGGGACGTTCTGTTTGACGTACGAAGCGTCCATGACCCGCCTGTTCCGGGAGGGCAGGACGGAGACGGTTCGCTCCTGCTCCAGTGAGAGCAGCGCCTTCGTTCGAGCGCTAGAAGGCGGAGAGGTGAGGACGTCATGCTGCAGCTGGTAGTTTTCCTTGTAAACCAGTCTCTGTTGTTTTAACGCGTGTGATCAGCCAGCAGACGTGTGCCGGCGTTTGTTCCGCGCCGCGTCAGAAAAACACCAACAGTTGTACCGAATGGCGATGACCGGCGCCGGGATCGACCGGCACCTGTTCTGCCTCTACGTGGTTTCCAAATACCTCGGAGTGGACTCTCCCTTCTTGAAAGAGGTCTGTGTTCAGTCTGAATCATTTCCTCCAGAAGGCGGCACCTGAGGCCAGGTCGACTGAAAACGGGTTTGTTTCAGGTTCTGTCTGTGCCGTGGAGGCTGTCGACGAGTCAGACTCCCGTCCAGCAGGCGGAGCTGTTCGACTTGGTCAACTACCCAGAGTACATCTCCTGTGGAGGCGGCTTTGGACCCGTCAGTATGGTCCTCAGTGCCTTAGAGACACAGAATACAATACAAAATAGAGATTCATCTCAGAAGTTATATAGGAAAAAACGTGAATTTCTGAGTTTTAAAAGTCAAAAAGGTTTTATTTTTTAAATTTTTTCTTATTTCTGAAATTAATCTCAAAATTTTAGTTTTTTGGGAGACATTTTTTACTTTTCAAACTCATAAATCTCAGATTTTATTTCTGAAAATTTGTGAGAATAATCTCAAGATTTAATTTTTTTTACTTTTGAAATCCAGAAATTTTCTCTAGAACATGTTTTAGTTTCAGACTCTAAATTTGTGGCTTTTTATTGTTTTTTTTTGCATATTAAATCTCAAAATTTGTGAATTTTTTCGTTTCCTTTTGAAACTCAGAAATTTCTTACATTTTTTTAAATTCTACAAACAAACAGTGTTTTATCAAGCGTTATTTTGTCGTTATTAAACGTTTATCACTCGCTGCCTCGTTGATATTGTTTTTTCATCATCCTGAGTGTAAATGCGGTCCGTCTCTTTCAGGTGGCCGATGATGGTTATGGAGTTTCTTACATGTTTTTGGCAGAAAACATGATTAATTTCCACATCTCATGTAAACACTCGTGTTCTCAAACTGTGAGTTTATTTTTAAATGTATTTCATTCATTTAATTTAGTCAGTGCACTGGAAATACACAAAATCTTAGTAAGTATTTTTAGTTTAGTTTTTATTGCAAGTGTTTTAGTTTTGTCTTAATTTGAGTTTACTAACTTGCAAGGAAATTTTCAGCTTGTTTTTTTACAAATAGAGGATTTATTTTCCGTTTAGTTTTTTTTTCTTTTCTCTCTAATGGAAATGTTTGATTGCCCCTGCAGGACGCTCATGTCTTCGGCAGTAAGATCAGGGCAGCCCTGCACGATCTGCTCCACCTGCTGGACCCCGTCTACAAGGAGCCCAACAAGGAGCGGAGCATAGCCGAGGTCAAGAAGGACAAGTAGACGCAAAGGATGCTGGGAAAACCGTGTGGAAACATTGAGTTGTTCTTCACAGTGGGACCTGGAACGTCAGGTGGAGGATTCTCGTTTTTCTTGTTTAAATAGTTTCTTTGAATGGCGTAGAACGATGAAAATTATGTTTTTATCAACGCGGCTGTAACTTTGTGTGTGTGTGGAGAAAGAAAATGTGCACAACTAGTTTAACAAAATGAAGCTATAATATTTATCTTGATGTTTGGTCATTATAATTTAAAATAAAGAGCCAGTTTATCATCCAAACCCGTCCGGCGCTGGGACAGAAGATCCTGAAGTCGCTCCACTGCAGGGAATAATCCGTTAGACTTTCCGTTGTGTGAAGTAGAGCCGCGGACTTTCTCCGGTTTGAGTGGGAAGTTTTGGTTTTAAGGTGAAAGGGAAAACGCCATTTTCTACCATGTCGAAGTGGGAGCCTTTGTTTTGAAAAGCTCAGAAGTCTGTGACTTCCTCCCTGTTTGTGTAAATCAGATTTTTCTATAAACATATATAAAATCAGTAAATGATCTCGAGTGCCAGGTGGGTTATCCATGTTTCTGACAGTTCTGTTTCATTTTCAATGCTGTTTTATTTTATTTTTATTTTTTTTCCTTTTTTTTTAATTTGTTGCCTTACCGTTGCAACTTTTTTTTTTTTGGTTCGGTTTTGCCTTCGGCCGGCGTTGTTGTTTTCCGGTTTTCCTTCGGTTTTTGACGTTTTTTCCGGTTTTTTTTTCTTTGTTGCCTTTTTTTTTTTTTTTTTCCCTTTTCCCCAACTCCTTTTTTTTTTTTTTTTTTTTTTGCTATTGTAATGCTTTTTAATGCAACATTATAAGGGAACATTAAAACATTCTTAAGAAAAACCGAAAAGCTTTGAACTTCTTTCTGTTTGGATTCAGGATGTGCAGAAACACGGTAGAGGAAGCATCATGCTGATACTCGACTATGTCTCTTTCTGCTGGTCACTGAACTTCAGCTTAAAGCCGAAACGATTAATCATGATTAATCAATTATTTATTAATTATTAACTGGGATATAAAGGCTGACAAAACTGAAAAAATTCACATTTGCACTTAAAGTAAAAAAAATGTTGATATATTCTACCCAGATTGTATTGTTTTAGTTTCACTTTGTTTAAATTCTGTAAAATCACCAGTTTTAAAATAAAAATTGATTCAGTTTTCACAGGTTTATTAATGCAACATGTGCATAGCGTTTCCAAAATAAAAATTACATATACTAATTACTAATTACTCATTATATGAAGTTCATTTTTTGTCTCTAGGATGCAAACTATCTGCTTTTTCTTAACTTAATTGTATTTATATATATAAAATAAATGTCCCATTGAAAGATGTGTATTCAATTTTAAAACAAAACTGTATTTGTGTTGGTCAATTTAAGAAATCTAAACAAACTTCCTGTAATTGTGTTAAAGTTTTGTTTTAAAAGTAAAGTTGCAATGCGGCTCTAATTGCAAAAACACAAAACCAGACCAAGTCTGTTCCAAGTCTACTGCAAATATCTGAGTTTGTTTCCAGTGTACTAACTTGAAAGTAACTTTTATAGGAGATTGTTTAAGTCGATAAATGTTGAATATTGATTTATAAATTAAAAGTTTTAACTTATGAGAAATTTGTCTTGTGATAATTGGGGGAAAAAATCTGTTTTTTTTTTATTATATTAAAGAATATCGCCTTAAAACAATATCCTATGAATGAAAAGAAGTTTCTGGTAATTTATTGTATTATTCAGGAAGATCTTTGCACTAGAAACTAGACTTAATGACTTAATACTTGGCGTTATGTTTTTGCAGTGTAGTTTTATTCAGTTGGTAAAAATGGCTCTCGGGTTGTTGCTGGGTTTATTTATTTATTTTTTTTTTTTGTGTATTTTCTCCTCCAGTCCCTCCAGACCTGAGTGGATCTCCAGCTCCGGTCTGGAGGGACTGAGCGCCGGTCAGACGGACCGGTCCGAGCGCCAGCCAGCTGTCTTTGTCTGTTATTACAGCAGTGAGGTCAGCCATCAACCCTCCTGCATCTCATGCCTCCAAAAGCCACCAGTGATCCACATCCCAGCCAACCTTTTCCAAATTAAGTGTTGGATTTACTCACAGTTACAAATAGTTTTGCGAGGACAAACGATTGGATGTTTTCATGTGGCTGATTATTGGGAGGCGAGACCCAGAAGTGAGTTGGAATAATTAGATTATCCACGACATTCCCAGAGGATTTCCCTTTATAAAGCCGCATCTTCAGCAGTTATTTGCTCATCTCGTCGCCGCCATCCGTTTCCGTCCAGGTATGTCCTCTGACCACCTCCTGACTTTCTCCAGATACGATGGTTTATTTTACAACCCTTTATTTTTAAGATGAAATCGTTCTAGAATAGCAAACCAACCAGAGAGTTTTAAAATCTGTATCATGCATTTTTTAACCGTTAGAAACGCACTGCAAAAACTGAACATTTTTGGTCTAGTTTTTAGTTCAAATATTTTAGTAAATTTTAAATAAGACAAAACTAAGTAACAAGTAACTTTTCAGCAATAACTTTGAGCTTGTCAATAATTCCCTAATATTGATGAAAAAGTTTTGATTATTCATTTATAGCTAGTACTTTTTTCAACAGTGTTAAGGATTATTGACTTAAACAATTGACAGCAAATTTGAAACACAAATTTTACCAAGTATTTTGTCGTGAAAATAAATTAGAACACTTGAAATAAAACAAAACTAACTTACAAGTGATCTTTCAGCAAAATATGAGCTTATTTTAAATGAATGATTCCTTAATATTGATTTAAAATCATACTAGATGTAAGTGAAATAATCTGCCAGTGAAACTAGATTTTTTTTTTAATCAATATTAAGGAATTATTTACTTAAGACAAGTTCATATTTAAGTGCATAAAATAAAAAATGGTGAGTGAGGAAAATAAAACATATTTTTGATGCATGAAGCTCCATGTCACCAGGATGATCAACTGTCCCAGTAATTACTGTGATAAATGTTAATATTGTTGTGAGATCATCTTCAAATAATATGCCTACAGTGATTCACGCTCTCAAAGTCTAATAAACTTTAATTTTGTAAAGAACATTTGGGAAAATATCCAAAATAAAACACAACCAAAATTAGTAAAGAAAACAGAAATAAAAATAAACGTGTCTGAAAACAAAGTTGTCATTCAAAACATTCAGTCATCAGAATGGAAACATTTTATTAACTGATTAATTTCTTATTGTGAAAGGGTTAGCTGTCACTTCTTTATTACTAAAGTGAGTGTTGATGGATCTGAATTAAGCATGACGATCGTCAGACTTGCAGGTTTATTTTTGGTGCCCTTGGACTCCCTGTCCATCCGTCCGTCCGTCTGTCTGTCCTCCTTCAGACAGTTTAGTAACGATGTCATGAATTCCTCTCCAAATCCTCCACTGGCTCTCGACCCGCCGCTGTTCAGATCCACAATCTGAGAAATTAACTTTAAAATCTGACAACGAAAGGAACTGAAAGTCTGTTGATTTATTAAGACAGACGGTCTCAGGGGACAAATGTCTGTTTTGATTAGTTCATTTCTTTTAGTTTGATCAGCTCTGATGAGGTAACGGTTTATAGTCTAAGCTGCAGTTTGTTAAAGTTTCAGCTAATTGAGGCAGAGAATAGATGGGGTGACATCAGAGTATTTAGGTATAAATAGCAACCAGCCAAAATGCTTAATGTCTCCATCCCAGATTCTTTCTTCCAAATCAAATTAAAAGGACAGCTGGTGTCCGAGTCTTTCCCTGCAGGGTAACAACACTTTTCTGTCCTCTCGTCCCTCCAGCCTCGACTGTTTACATCTAGTTAAATACAGACGGCCTTTTTATTTATATGTTTTTACATTTAGTCAGACTAAACTTCCTATTTTCATGTCTGGTAGGATTACCTAAGTTACTTCTGTTTGCTAATTGCCAAAATAATAAGAAAGAATTTAACAATAATGTTTTAAATTTCTCAAAATTAAAAAGTTTACACATATTTTTTCTTTATATTTAGTTTACTTTTCTTTAAAAAAAAAAAAAAAACTTTCCAAACTAAACCAGGAAAATATTCACACCTAATCCAAAAGTTTTATTAGACCAACGGCACAGGAATATTAATGTTGTCAATATTATAATTTCTCCTCCCACAAATAAATCTCAATTAATGACACTAAATAAAGCCATGGGACAGATATAAAGCACAAAGGAAATACTTTTGTCATTTGTTCATCCAAGTTCCCACAAAAAAGAGGCAATTTTTAAAATTCCTTAGAGAAAATTAATTCACAGCATTTTAAAAAAAGGGTTTTTGAAGAAGAACAGCATTTAAATGCACTTTTAACTTTCCTTGTAGATAAAGTTTAAATTCCTCCTGACAGAGCTAGTCTATGAAATGAAATAAAATATCAGCCTTATATAGCGCTTTATTAATTATATAATCTGCCAGTGAAACTAAAACTTTTTCATCCATATTAATAAATTATTGACTCAAAACAAACTCCTATTTCTTGCTAAAAAGTTACTTACAAGTTAATTTAGTCTTATTTTAAATGTACTGAGCTATTTGCACAAGTAACTATAAATACACTTAGTAATATTTTGTGTTTTTGCAGTGAGCAGGATATTTACTAGAATCTGGAAAAACTGCAAACAGTGAAGAATTTTGGGAGGAAGGATCTGTGTTAACGCTCCTTTGTGGGCTCCGGATGCAGCAGTCTGTTACTGAAAGAGCTCTCAGCTTCTGAATGAAGCCTTTCTGCTGAATTTCATATTTCTGCTTTTCTCTCCAGAGTCACCATGTCTTTTCCAGAAGAACATGGGTGAGCCAATCAAATCCAGCATTCAGTATTTATATCACTACAGTCTGTTTTTAAAGGCCTGTCTGATATTATCTCTTATTTGCCTCTAGAGGCCATCAGGAGGGTAAGAATATTCACTCATTTTTTAAATAAATGTACATCTTTTCTCTCAGCTCTGTCTGACTGCTGCTGTGTTTTTCTGCAGATGATGAAGAGGAGCAGGGAGAGGGAGGTGAGCCTGGTGCTGTGAACAATCAGAGGGTTATTATTAAACTTTATAATACAGGAAACTCTACAGTACTAGGGCCATGCTAAGAAAGGAAAATATTTGAATAAGAACAAATTTATTAAACTTTATAATACAGGAAACTCTACAGTACTAGGGCCACGCTAAGAAAGGAAAATATTTGAATAAGAACAAATATGAGAATAAAGTCATAATATTACAACTTTATTCTCAGATTATTTAGACTTTATTCTTGTACAACTTCATTTTTGTAATGTTATGACTACTATATTTTCAAATGTTATTACTTTTTTGTCATTTTTTGTCTGTTAAATTATGTAAGGTGATCTTGAGTGTTGAGAAAGGCACCAACAATAAGATGTAATAGTATTATTACAACTATATTCTCATAACATTTTGACTTTATTCAAAAGTCATTACTTTTTTTCATAATACTATGACTTTGGTCTCACAATATGACGATCGTTAAATTTTTATTTTTATGTTTTCTTAGTGTGGCCCTAATTATGATTGCATGTTAGAAAACAAAAAAGTAAATTACTGCCAAAAAACTCAGAAATTGTAATCTGAGAAATTTTCTTTTAAAACCCCCCCCAAAAAACAAGAACCTCCTAAAGTTGAAAATTTGCAAGAAAAAACTAAAAGTTTATGATTAAACTCAGAAATTTTCTAGAAAAAAAACCCAGGAAGTTTCTGAGCACCATAAGTTGAAATATTTTCACTTTTGAAAATTGTCTGTTTCAAAAGGGTGAAAATGTTTGACTTTTTGAGCCTGGAAATTTCCATGTTTTTTTCTGAGTTAAATCTCAAAATTTCTGAATTTTTTGGTTGAAATTTACTCCTTTTTTTACTTAATGGTGAGTTTTATCAAAACAAACCCAACTCATTATTTCTGCTGCTGTTCTGGTGACCATGTCAAAGAAGAACGCCCCCGATACAAGTAAGTTAAATACTGTCCATGTTTACATACAAATAACTAAAACATGAATATTTAATGCAAACACGTGTTAATATGTTGTAATATTTGCTCAGGCCATTGGTCACACAACTCGCAGCGCCAAAAATCCCAGAAGGAGAGAGGGTTGACTTTGACGTACGTTCCTTCAGCTGTAAGTTATAAGAAAAGCATCCAAATCACTCATAAGTGACCCTTTGTGTTCCTGCTGTCAGGATATCCACAGGAAGAGGATGGAGAAGGATCTGCTGGAGCTGCAAACTCTGATTGATGTTCACTTTGAGCAGAGGAAGAAGGAGGAAGAGGAGCTGGTTGGACTCAAAGACAGAATTGTAAAGTTCCTCTGGTTTTTCCCCCCAAACAAAGATTCTGCATGACTGTTGTATGGAAGAACATTAGGGCCACTGAAAACACAAAAATATAACTTTTTTTTATTCAGAACTCAAACTTTAATCTCATAATTCTGACTTTTGTCTTAAAATTCTCACTTTTCCTCAAAATTCTGACTTTTTTAAATTTTGAATTTTTTCCTTAAAATTCTGACTTTTAATGTCAGAACTCAAACTTTTCTCAGAATTCTGCCTTTAATCTAAAAATTCAGACTTTTTTGTCAGAATTTTGAAAATGTTCTCAGAATCAGAATTGTTTACATTGTTTGTGCACCATGAGGCAAATTTAGTCTTAAAACTCAAATCTAACTAAAAAATTTGAGACGGTCTTTCAGTGTGAATAAATTGCAGGTTTACAAATCCTATAAAAAGGAAGAAAACCTTTGTGTAATTATTTTCATATGATAACAGAGAAACGGGCAAATACTTAAGGATATTTGGTTATATATTTGGATTTTGACACAGATTGATACAGAATTAGAATTCTGAAAAAACATCCAGATTTTTTATTTTATTTTATTTTTCCCCCAGTGGCTCTAATCCTGTTCCGTCCTGCTCTGACTGCATCATTCTGTGTTTTAACGTTTTAATGTAGGAGAGAAGGAGAGCAGAGAGAGCTGAGCAGCAGCGTGTGAGAGCTGAAAAAGAGCGAGACAGACAGACACGGATTGCAGTAATTATTCTAAAATTACAGGTATCATTTTAAAAATCTGCTCTGCAGAGCTCAATGTCTCAGATTAACTTTTTCAGGAAGAACGACAGAGGAAAGAGGATGAGGAGGCGAAGAAGAGAGCGGACGATGAGGCCAAGAAGAAGAAAGTGCTCTCCAACATGGGCGCTCATTTTGGAGGATTCCTTGCAAAGGTTGATGGGATTCTTTTTGTTTTTAGTGAAATAACAACTACAGCTCTAATAATTACAGCAACATTCAAAATTTATTGTCACAATTTGTTGTAATTTTCAAGATTATGGCTTTCAGATGACAAAAGCCCAAAATTCAGTTTCTCAGAAAACCAAAATATTGTGGAAAAGTAAAATATTGGAAACTCTTGGTGTCACATCTTTATCAGCTAATTAACACAAAACAGGAAAATTTAGTGGAAGGAAAAGTTTCCAAGAATGTTTGGATATAGCACTCTGAACTTTTTTAGCAATGACCTTTTGTGACTTAAGAGTATGAAATGAATCTATATCATGAGTTTCACTTTCTGACAAGAGTTTTTTGCGTGTTTTTTTTTTTCAAATATATTCAAATGCCTTCATTATATTTGCGTAGAAGTAACTTTAGCAAGCTGTAGAAGGTGTAAAACCTAATGAACACTGTTCTGATCAAAAACGTAAGTGACAATTTAAATAAGACTTACTTTTTAGGCATAGTTCATGAGCTCTCAACCATTACAGAAACTTAACATTAGCTTGACTAATCATCCCAGACCCGGTTCTGTAAGTTAAGCTTGTTTTTCCTGCAGGAAGAACAAAGAAGAGGCAAGAGACAAACGGCAAGAGAGATCAAGAAAAAGACTCTGGCAGAGAGACGGAAGCCGCTGAGTATTGAGAGCCTGGAGGAGGACGGCCTCAGGTGGTTCATTTTCAGCATTTCGTTTTTACTGTTTGCACAAAGTGAGTCTGGAAAATTCTGGAAATAATTTAAAAAGGCAATCAGATAATTGTCGGCTCAACTCCATGTGCTTCAGAGAGAGAGCCAAGGAGATGTGGGAATGGATCTATCAGCTGGAATCAGAGAAGTTTGACCTCACTGAGAAGATGAAGAAGCAGAAATATGAAGTAAATCTTCAACTAAGCACTGCAAAAACAAATATATCTTACCAATTATTTTTGGTTTAGTTTATAGTGGAAATATCTTAGGACTTGACATGAGACAAAATTAAATTAAAAGTACATTTTTGGTGGATATAGAAGTTTGTTTTAAGTGAATAATTCCTTAATATTATGATTATTCGGCTCACAACTAGATCTTTTTCTTGTGTTTTGTAAGTGTATTTTCACTAGAAACTAGACCAAAAATACTTTCTAAGTGTTTCTGTTTTTGCTGTGAGAAAATATAAAGTTTGTTTCCGAAAGATGAGCTAACTTGTGACACTTGACTCCCCTTTGTTTTTCAGATCAACGTCCTTCTGAACAGAATCCAACATGCTCAGAAATTGTGAGTCAGCCATATTTGATTCATGCACAACATTTAGTTACAGAGTCTTTGCAGATAGGAAGCAAAATCACTAATGTAGCAGAAAAATAACAGAAGTACGTTTATTTTTAAAACCCTCACTGACAACTGATGGAGTGTGTTGTGTTAGACTCACTTTGCTAGAAAAAACACAAATCCTTACAAGTGACTTTTCAGCACTTGTAGCATCAAAAATGACTTGTTTTAAGAGAAACACATAATCTGGTGAAGAACTAGTCATTTTTCATCAATATTCAGGAATTATTGACTAAAACAAGCTCCTATATCTTGATGAAAAGTTATTTGTAAGTTAGTTTTGTCTTATTTCAAGTGTACTAAGATTTTTGCACTAGACACTAGACCAAAAATACTTGGTAAGATTTTGGTTTTTGCAGTGTTGTGATCTGATTTACTGCTTCTCTTGTCTTATTGCAGTAAGAAAAACCATGGGAAGGGGAAGGTTGGAGGCCGATGGAAGTGAGGTTTCCCACATTTGCACAGTGGAAAATAAGGAGAAGATTTTTTCCCAGCTTGAGATTTAGCTGTAGTAATTTTATTGTGTTCAGCTCTTCAAGTTTAATTGCCCATTTAGTTAATAAAACACATGCTTCAATTAAACAGTGGTTTTTTTTGTTGTTCATATAAACTGAATTCACAACTTAAATTTTCTGCAAATAAATTAACAACAATAAACAGTTTGAAAAAGTTCTTGATAGTTTAAAATCCATTGAGGCTGAAAAATCAAATACTTCCCAAATATAAACTTATTCTACCATTTTAGAAAGAATTGGAATAAACAAAACAATGGAAATTATCAGGAAAATGTATTTATTTTTCATTTATAACCTAACATTAGCATGTGACAAGTTAATGTGAACAAAAGTTTTGAGAAAAAGAAGTAGAAGTAAGAAAAATCTTATATAATCTACTTCTTCTCTCAAAAAGCTAATTTAATAAAACATGAGGAAAACTTTATGTTGTTGCAGCAGAAGCAGCTTGCAGATCTGTGCTGAAGAAAAACCGTCTTCACTTCTTCTGCTGAGCGAAAACGGCGTGGACGCCATCACTGGCGCCCTCACACCAGGGTTCAAATCCTGCCTTTAGCGCCAAATTCGCCACCGTCTCTGCAAAGCCCGCTTCCTGCTCCTTGTTCAGGTCCAAAATGTACCTAAAAAGCACACGCACGCACGCACAGTTATGTTTTTATGTCTTGCAAGGACTTCACATTGACTTCCATTAATTTTCTGCAGCCTAACCCTAACTCTAACCCCAACCATCACA
>NW_006800442.1:407393-427709 GCF_000485575.1 Poecilia formosa | reverse complement strand
ATTCAATTCAGAAGCAGGTTGCAGACAAGCCAGCAGCTAAGGGGCTGTGTGGATAGAACAAACCACTAATGTAAAAAGGGAAGTGGGCCACTCCACTGCTTGGAGTGACTTGTAGAAGTTTTTGTGTCAACACATTATGCAGTCAGTCAGAAATAGGCCTGTCACGATAACAAATTTTGCTAAGCAATTAATTGTCCAAAAAATTATTGCGATAAACGATATTGTTTCAAGACCTTTTGACACTGATTTAATGGAAATGATGTAATAATGCATGCCATTTCCTGCCATGGATAGATGCACTTTATTTTCAAAAGAACACATAACACTGGAACTGATAAACAACCAAAAACAAAAATAAAATTGATTTTCAGTCTCTATTAACAAAAAATGTACTTCAATAAAAACTAAACAACATAAAGCCAAAGTGGAAATAAACACTGCATTCAACAGTGCAGATTATGAAGTCTGTATACAATATTGCCCTTCAGTAATCACTAGATTTAAATAGAGAAGATGGGCACATCCGACTACCTAATGCAGTAGTTCACACTACAGGATTTTTTGCCCCCATTTTCCCCTTATGACAATCGTACAACGTTGGGCGTTCCAAGATTGTCGCTGGTGATTTCGTAACCGACCATCCTGTAGTGCAGTGGTTCCCAAACTTTTTCTCCTGGGCCCCCCCTGTGGTTTCCAAAATGGAGAGGCTACCTGGTTGAATGATGTGTGTGAGTGGTGGGGGGAGTGGGGGGTGATCGACTTATTTTGGGGGCAAAATGAATTGAAGTAGCTGAACATAGACAACATTGTCAGTAGCCTAGAGGCTACTTGTTACGCTTAAGGTGCTGTGTTGATATTAGCTAGTCATCATTTAGCTAACATTACCTGCATCCCAGTGACGTGCGGTCAGGGGAGCCACCTGTCATCGTGGAAAAATAATGTATAATGATAAAATAATTTATATTGCTATTTTCACCCTGTGGTTTGTACTACAAAGTACCTATTTTTCATTTAACTTAACCAATTCTGATGATTTTTTCTTCAAAATCGCTAAATGTTTGCAGTTTCCCATTCCATGCTCGGAAGCGAAGTCGGTGATGTAGCAGCGAGCTGTAGCGTGCAGAACAGATTCGAGGTGACGCAGACAGTTGTTTTGCCTCAAGCCAGGGGGCGCTCATGATCCCAGACATTATGACTCCACAATTGCAGAGTAAGAGACAGTAACAGCGAGCTAGCAGCTAGCCATGCAGTAAAGTCAAGTGCAGCGATATATTTATAGTTTTCTCCTCTTACCACAGCAATCACTAATCAATAATCCCAAAGTAATCATTAAGCCTAAAACCATACTACTGCAACAGACTGAATGTTCTGCTCTTTGTGTGGGAAATATGAGTGTTTATTTTTTGTGGCGTTATTGTCAGTTGCTATGGCAACGAGTGTGCTTGTAGCCGCGCTGATACAGCAAGAGAGACGTGGTTTTGAGTTGTTCTTTAACGATTTTTCCCTTTGCTGTGGAGCACAGCACGAAATTAATGATATCTACGTCCAAGTTTGATTGCGTTAACGGAATTATTCTACGGCGGCAGCGTGGCTATGGATGGCATGTAATCCATCCATAGCCTTTTTGACCTCCAGCATTGTCCGCATGCGCAAAATTTTCTTATGTAAACAATAACTTGCATGGGGTCTAGATTTGTAAATCTGATTATGATTAAGTCAATGCCTCACCAGCTACGAATCTCACCGCACGTCACTGCTGCATCCAACAGCTTTACTCAACTCAGTCTTAGTTTGGAGGAAAAACTGTGAAAAGTTCTTTGCATTTTTGCTGGTTAGCTGCCATGATTCCAACACACCCCTGAGTGCAGCAGCAGCAGGTCTCCGTCGCTGCCACACAGGTGTAAACCCAGCGCGAGCGTCGTAGCGCTGATGTTGTTTAAAGGCAGCTCGGAAAAACAGGTTACGTGTTAACAGTGTCTTATACCGTTTTAACTGCTGAAAACAGTGACATGGGACACAGATAAGTGCAGACGCCCCTACTATGTCAAATTGACATAGGAATAACAGAAAGTTTGTCATTCTAAGGTAAAACTCCAGCGCATACAGTGTTCATCGTTGTTGGTTTTTTTTTTTTTTTTTTTTCGTTCATCCATACCGCTTCCCTCGCCCCTCTGCGACTGTACGGTGGGTTACGGTCGATCCGATCTAAATCAGGGGTTTTCCCCGACTGGGAGCTTAACGCAGCCTGTTGAATGTGACAGGTAGCCAATCAGAAAGCGCAGATTCTCCTCCACGCTTTCTGAGGGGAAATTACGGAGGGAAATCCCAAACAGCTGACACCGCGCAACCTGAAGTCCAACGGAGATCGGAGATGATATGTGGAAACAACATTAATATTTATTCAACATTTTGTGCAAAGAATATAGAAATGACAAGGGGAGGAGTTGGAGCCAAATTGCTACCACACTTGATGAACCCGGTAACTTTTCAGCTGTTCTTCGTTAAGGTGACAGCTTCGTTAGGTTATAATGATTTTCATTCAGTCAGGACTTTACGCTAACTCTAGCCACATGCATCACAGGTAGATTCTAGTAAAGCATTGATTAATGCCTGGTTTTAAAATTAGTTAATTGGACTTATAGCCATTATTTTTTGCCCATGTGGCTGGACACCACATGGCACGACAAGCCCGATCGAACCATTATACCTAGGATTTCTGTCGGCTAATGTGTGGTGTCTCAGGTTTTGAAAATAGGCCGACAACTCGTGTAGTGTGCGCTGGACATTACACTGAGGAAGGGAGGGTCAGTGGAGAGCTTTTTTGAGCCTTTTTTCATTCAGTGTCATCAATAGAAAGAGGAAAAAAAGGCAGGAAGAGACGATAAAGCCGATAATTAAAATGAGGTCGATAGGTTTAATTTATCGTGCGATTAATTGATTTATCGTTTATCGTGACAGGCCTAGTCAGAAATAATATTTACAGACAAGTAAGAAAANGCTGAGTGGAGCGGTCGAACGCTATAAGATGGCCGCCCTAAATCTCGTCAGCAAAAATAGGCGAGAGCGGTCCGTGAGGCGTGGGAGGTGCCAGTATGAGGTCGTGGCAACCCTTGGAAGGTGCCGAAGTCAGTGGCAACACTGACAGCTAGACCCGAAAATAGTGGCACTAATGGCAGGTGTCAGAGGAAGTGCCAGTAAGAGGTGCCGAGGTCAGCCGAAGTCAGCCGAACGCAGTGGCACTAATGGCAGGTGTCACACCTGCCACCGGAAGTGCCATTAGTAGGTGCGGTGTCACGATTTGCGCCTGCTGTCTCTCAAAACACTAGACTCAGAGCAAAACTCAGATGTCCCAGCTTTTACTAGCATGTAAACGCACCATCTACACACAAATCTGGGAGCTTCCCCGAAGCATGAAATGAGTCTCAAAAATAGTTGTGCACTCATAACCGGATCTGTGTGTAAATGCAGTTTTGTGTGTGCGTACCAGGTGATTTGTGTGTACTTTTTCAACATGTATAGGCGTAGGAGAAGGTTTATTTTATTTTTAAGGTTTACAAATCCAGTATTACACACGCACAGATATTTTTACAAGCACCCAAATCTTTTTACACACGCACAAATCCTGTTACACACACACAAATATTTTGAGACTATTTTCACTCCATAGGTTGGTGCCACTTTGGTTCCTTGATGCCTTCCTCCCACTGTGGTACATAACGAAGACACTACTTTACAGTTTTGCTGCAGTCTTTGTCAGTCTGCGTTGGGTCAAACTGCTGAGCAGCAGCTGGAAAACATAAAACTAAGAGTGAGGAAGGCACTGGTTAGAAAAAGGACAAACATTTGAAACACATTGAAATATTAAATAATGTACTGGTTATAGGTCTGAGAGCATACACACAAACCATACGGTCCATTTGTACACTCACAGTTAAATTAATAAGGACACTCCAATGAATATTCATGAATATTTAATTAAATGTTGACATATAATCACATTTACCTATGAAGCTGCAGTATATGCACAAAACAATGAAGTTATTTTTCAATAAACACAGTTAAGATAAAAGTAATACCCCAAAACATTCTATACAAGTTCTCAGAATAGAATTCAATTCAGAAGCAGGTTGCAGACAAGCCAGCAGCTAAGGGGCTGTGTGGATGGAACAAACCACTAATGTAAAAAGGGAAGTGGGCCACTCCACTGCTTGGAGTGACTTGTAGAAGTTTTTGTGTCAACACATTATGCAGTCAGTCAGAAATAGGCCTGTCACAATAACAAATTTTGCTAAGCAATTAATTGTCCAAAAAATTATTGCGATAAACGATAATATTGTTTCAAGACCTTTTGACACTGATTTAATGGAAATGATGTAATAATGCATACTATTTCCTGTCATAGATAGATGCACTTTATTTTCAAAAGAACACATAACACTGGAACTGATAAACAACCAAAAACAAAAATAAAATTGATTTTCAGTCTCCATTAACAAAAAATGTACTTGAATAAAAACTAAACAACATAAAACCAAAGTGGAAATAAATACTGCATTCGACATTAGATTTCAATCATTAGAATTTGCCCCTAAAACATTGATTCAATGACATCTTTACAACATTAGTTAATTGGCTAGAATTGGATGATTATTTGATGGTTGATCCACCGTCAGTCATCAACCTTAACCATGAATTCAACTTTTTGACCATAATTCAACATTGAGTTACCATCACTTGAAATCTGGGACACGACAACAGATTGTCGTGTCCCAGACACGACAATCTTACCGCGATTGAGAATCGCGGTAAGATTCTCAATCTTACCGCGAGAATCGTGGTAAGATTGAGGGACAAAATCTTTCCACTGTCACCACCACCATGGTGCAGCAGGACAGTAACCACACAAACTGAGTCCATATTAAAGCTCTCATACAGACAGTAAATATATGATCCTGTTTATAATTTGGACATGCTTCCTGCAGTAGTCGAGCCTAATCAGTTTCACATGTTAACTTGAATTGTCCTGTTCAATAAAAGGCACATTTTGAGAAGATCAACAACGATTGAAGTGCTGTTTCTACATCTATCAGTTTGTCCATTAAATGTTTTGTGTGTAGGTCCATGTGGAAGATGGTACAATATCAGCTGATCACATCATGTCTGCACTACCAGCTAAAGGCAAGTGGGAACTGTTTCAGTTATACCTGAAGGGGTCGTTGATAAGCTTACCTTCTGTATGAACAACATGGAAGTTACTCAGTTGAATGTTGTCAGTAATTTTGATCAGAAATTGTTAGCATCTTGCGCTTTAAGTGGTTGTACACATTAAAACCTTTAAGAAACTGTAAATTGTTCTCTTGTACCCCCCTGCTCCCTTCAGCCCTGTCCTGTATCCTGCCCCCCTCCTGCCAGGGTCTTGTCCAGCAGCTGCAGGACATCTCAACAGTAACTGTGGCTGTAGCCAGTCTGGAGTATGAGGGCTCCATCCTCCCAGTAACGGTAAGGTCATCCAGACCCCCACTGTGCTGTATGTTCAGGCTGTCACACACAGGGCTGAATGAATGGGTGATTAACTGACTTCTGTAGCACCTGAGAGCATGCTGAGGAAGTGTTGCTGTCATTTGAGCCAGTTGTGCTGGCTTGGCTGGCAGTTAGAAATCAACAGAGCCAACAGCTGAATTCAAGCCACAGTGCAGTGTGAAGCATGGTGGATAATGTATCTTAAAATGGGATGTTTCTCATACGATGGTTTTGAGTTTATGGAAAGTCAGGGATCTAGGATCAGTTGGAGCCTTGAGCCTTCAGTGTTTCCAATTCTGAAGAGGAATGGTCTTCAAATGGCTGTTCTGGGCAAGATGGAGACCCCAAACACACCAATTAGTCAAAAGGATACCAATCCCACACCAAGCCTGTGGCGATATTATGGTGTGGCCAGCCCAATATGTGTTTGGACCCAATAGGAATCTTGAATGACATTCAAGATTCTGTCTCTGGGAAAATAACAAGAACAAAAAACAAGGAATGCAGAGGAACTATGGAATGTTGTCCAGTCTTCTTGGGCTGTAATACCTCCTCATAGGTGTTAGAAGCTACCCAACTTTATGCAAAACAAAACAGCTCAGTTCTTAAAGACAGTGCAGTAAAAAAATGCTAGTTCACTGATTCACATGATGCATTCAGCAGTTTGTTTTCAAGGATATTACACTGCTGTTTCAACATATTTTATTTTCCTAATTTTCTGAAGAAACTCAAATTTTTTTCTTCATGTTTGGATTTGAAACAGAATGTTGCATACTGTCAGTGCATGTGTAAAGAAATTGTAGCCATTATAAGAATTTTGAGCTTTACTCACTTTTCTAAACACTCTGCTACTATTTTCTGTGTCTCTGTTGTTGTCAGGGTTTTGGCCACCTTGTTCCTTCATGGGAAGACCCAGGTTTACTTGGGATAGTCTATGATTCTGTTCCCTTTCCTCAGCACAACAGACAGACTGGACAGACAACAAGACTGACGGTACTCACACACACACACACACACACACACACATGCGGTTATATATTTTACTATAAATCTGTAATTTCTTATATGTCTACTTGGAAAATATGTGACTGAAAGTTTGAGTGCAAGTATTTTAATAAGGACAGTGAACGCTCTGAAATCTGCAAGAATGATTTTAAGGCCCATACAGGTTAAAACCTGTTAGGCCCGTGCTCCCTTGTGAGGGATCACTTTTCGAGAGTCTTCGGCTATCTCCGTAAACAACCGCTAATCGTGACTTTTTTTTTTTTGTCCGCTAAAGAAGGCTTTCATCATTCGAAAACTATCCCGCATACAAGTTTTGCCCAAAATGTTATGGTTTTACGGCTAATTAAAATCAGCTGACGGATTTAAAGGAACGTGTCCATTTAAATGCCCTGTCAACAAACATGCGTGTTAAAAAGCGAATTTTCGGTCGGCTGACCGAAAATGTTCGGTATGACTTGACACAGAAGACTCTTAGCTTTGGATACTTGATAATATTGGCTTTGTAACCTCACTTCAGGGTCGAAATTCACCTGAAACCCCCTCCCATGCTTTCTGAATGAGTTTTTAGCAGCTTTGAATTATGTGCTAATGACGGCGCTATCCTGCTTCAAAGATCATTCGAGCCAAGCTGATAACCCTCCTCCTCTCTTCCTGCTTCGTGTCTGGAAGCTAAAACAAAATGGTGCGGTAGGGGGATTTCTCCAACCTGGCTTTGTGTAGAATACCCAGGCTTTGGGAACTGATAAAAGGGGCATTTTTCATTGTGATCTCTTACTTTATAGTATAATTTATATCATTTTATTGCTTTAGAGCGAGGAATGTTCAGTTTTGAGAGGGCAGGGAAACATCTTTCTGCAATTTAGTCTTTGATTTGTGCATGATTTCGTCACAATCTCGCTCTTGGAGTCATAGAAAGAGCCAGTTCATTATTATGTGTATTACACAGTGCACAGTGGTACATTTTGCATATATATATGGAGTAAATGTCATGACCAAAGTTTATGTCATTCAGTTGTAATCACCCATTTAATTTGAACAGATTCCCAGTTATGATGTGAAACTGCATGTGTCACAGATATTTAAAAATGTGCCAAAATTACCTCTCCGCCTGGGAAATTTCTCGGTAAAAAATTTCTAAAAAAAATCAAAATTTCAAATGATTGAGTCCAAATTTGGTGAACTTTTACACAACATGTAGATTTAAAAGTCTAAACTACCTTTTTGTGTTAAAAATAATATTTTAGTGATGTTTTGCAATATTTATTTATAAAAAACTTTTGGCAAGGTGAAAAAAAAGCTAAATTTCTTATATTCTATCACTAATAATTCAGGCAGGGTAAAAGTTACAATAGTGCTGACACCAGGAAACCATTCCTTGACATCTTACCTTTACAGAGGCACCAAAAGTTTGCACTTTTATCTGATGACTGTGAGGCTATTATTGATTTATTTTTGTATGTTTTTGTCAGGTGGAAATTAATTTTACCCCCCTCTTGGGTGTAATAGGTTTAATATGTGTGTGTGTGTTCAGTGCGAAATAGATGCACACACACCCTGGTTTCCACCTGGATGTGGCCTCTGGCTGAAGGAGCCTCTAAGGGATTTTAATCCAGGATTCTCTCGTTTTGCCAAAGGATTTCCTTATTAAATCTGTTTGTGGTTGTAAAGTGCCATGAAAGTTGAAGGGGTGTAAATACTTATGGAGGACTCTGTATGTATCACATATGAAACCTTTTAAACCTTGACTGTAACAGAATGCAGTGTTGGCGTGTTGAACTCTGACCTTCTCATCATATCTCCTAGGTCATGATGGGAGGTGCCTGGTTCCAGAATGTGTTTGGGGCCCCCCAGGCCGTCTCAGCAGACCACCTCTTAGCGAGGGCCACCGAGGCAGTGCGCCGCCACTTGGGACACTGTGTGGCCCCCAGCTGGAGTAATGTGGCTCTTCACAGGGTACAGCAGCTTCACTCACTGTAGCTTAGATCCAGTTAGCACTGTCTGCTGATGGTTTCATTGCTGTTTATCTTCTCAGGATTGTATACCTCAGTATCACCTCGGACACTTTCAGAGAGTAGGTGAGTGTTGATTTGTGTTTTACATTAAAAATGATATGGAGTTGGGGAAAAACTAAGTCTGTTTTTTATTGTTGTTTTTTTTGTTTTTGTTTTTTTCAGATACCATGCGAGCCTTTATAAAGAACAATAACCTATTGCTATCTCTGATTGGCTCAGCATATGATGGCGTGTCTGTGAATGATGTCATCTTCAGTGGACGAACAGCTGTAGCAGAGTTGTTGGGAGATGGAGCTTGATGCAACATGAGCAACAGATCAGATTCTCATCTCATCTTGAAATGCATTAATGGAGTTTATTAAATTTTCTAAGAACCCTTCTAATATTTTGCCCACCTGTTTTAAGGGAATTGTAGTTTTATGTCTTTAAAGAGTAACTATGCCCCCTCTGAAAGCATCAAATTTGGACAAATTATAAAAAAATTCCTGACTTTCCGCTCAGTCAGAAATTTCCTGTTTTTAGCTGACAGTAGTGGCACCTGCTGGTGTTTTCTGCTGCTGTAGCTCATCCGCCTCAAGGGTCAACATGTTGTGCGTTCAGTGGTTATTTGAGTTACTGTTGCTGTTCTATCAGCTCAAACCAGTCTGGCCATTCTCCTCTGACCTCTGGCATCAACAAGACATTTGTGCCCACAGAACTGCTACTCGGTGGATATTTTCTCTTTTTCTGACCATTCTCTGTAAACCCTAGAAATGATTGTGTGTGAAAATCCCAGAAGATCAGCAGTTTCTGAAATACTCAGACCAACCTGTCTGGCACCAACAACCATGCCACGTTCAAAGTCACTTAAACCACCTTTCTTCCCCGTTCTGATCTCAGGTTGAAATGCAGCAGATTGTCTTGGCCATGTCTGCATGCTTAAATGAATTGAGTTGCTGCCATGTGATTAGTTGATTCAACATTTGCATTAATGAGCAGTTGGGCAGGTGTACCTAATAAAGTGGCCAGTGAATGTACTTCTTAACCAGCGACCTTCTCTGTTCGAGTTTAAAAACTACAGTCTCAGATCAACTCAGCCCTCCAGCTCTGACAGCAGCAGAAACAGCAACATCATACCTGTTGGGGAAAACCGAGATTAACTTTGCTTTGCGTTGTCCCCACATGATGACAATAATGTATCATTGTCATCATGTGGGGACAACGCAAAGCAAATTTAATGATGATCCAATTTCCTTTCTATTATATATTTTATACAAATCATATTGTCATTATCGCCACCCATCACAACATATATTGTGATATAAATTTCATGCCATACCACACATTCCTAATCGGTGGTAATTTAATCCGTCTAGCCAACTTTTTATTGTATAACAATCGGAATTCATCTTACATTTGTAACACTTTGTTTTGCTCTCCTTACACTCAGTTTGACTTTTCTTTTATCTATTATACTTTTTGCTCAGTTTTAGCACATCAAATATGCACTTATGTCACTGTTGCGTACTTTATCATTAGGTTTTTTCCTGAATTTTCAACGAAGATAAAAACAAAAACTAAGGGAAGGAACCCCTGCAAAGCCCTGGGCTTCAGTTGTTCCTTCACATGGTCTGTAGCGCCCTCTTGAGCCTTGATGGGACATAGCAGTAGATGCAGACTAGGGCACTCCAAAATGTTAATCAAAATTGAATCAACACAACTGTATTATTCCAATTAATGCTTATTTAGAGTTCTAGTGCTGCAAAATGCAGAACTGTTCTGTAAACTGGATCAGAATCTGATTGTATTAAATACTAGGACTGAACTGGATTGAAGAACTATTTGTACTAACAGACTTAAGTTTGTCCTAAGCAAGCTGAGTTCTTTTGAATTGGCACATTTACAAATTAACTGTTTTAAAGCCAGACTGCTGCAATTAAAGTAATGCAGATAGTGTGCTTTTGCATACAATGAGCTTTTGTATACATTTTTTAACCAGGCCAAAAAAAAAAAAACAGATTGATGTCATGCTTGAAGTTTTCCATTTTTTTTTATACACTTATGTGGACTCTAATGTTGCACATTTTTCCTCATAATGGCAGTTTATGCATGCAAGTTTATGCATTTTGAATCACTTTATGTATGCAACAAAACACCCAAATATACTGAAAGAAAATTTCAATGAATGTGTGTGCAGTGGCTCACTGCTCTTGGTTATGAAACTAATTTAGCTGAACCTGGAACCTGCTGGTGGTGTATGAACAGTGAAGACATTTTTAGCTTTGAAACAAGTTTTATTTGACATCTTAAACAACCATCACATCCTATAGTATTGCCACAAAGAATCAGAGGGTCTCCTCTCTTCAAAGACACACACCTGCATGTGTTGCTGTTCTTATGAGAACAATCTAATAGGTTTCCACTCACCCTAACCTGTAGACACCAGGAGCTCTGAGGGGACATTGGGATGCATTAAGTATGAGTGTACAACAGGTCAGGCATTTGACAGAAAATCTGCCAAGAACAAACACACACACACCCCCTCCAGGAGCATCAAACACTATCTGAGGCCAAGCTTCTTCTTCTCTTTCTGTTTCTTGCGGACCACCTCAATGTTGCGATCTTTCCACATACTTTTCCTTAGCTTGATAGGACGACTCCCAACATACTTTCCTGGACAGACAGAGAGAAACGGATGATGTTTAATCACATTTCAGTCCAGACCAGACCACGACTCCCAGTGAAGCATCAGGGAACAACAAGCCGCTGACCGTTCATTTCTCTCATGGCTCTCACGTAGTCATTCGGGTCTTTGAAGCTGACGAAGCCGTAGCCTTTTGTTTTTCCAGTCCGTTTATCGCGGACCACCTGATGACAAGAATCCAGATTCATTTACAATCAATCAATCAAATTTTATTTGTATAGCACATTTCAGCAGCAAGGCATTTCAAAGTGCTTTACATAATTTTAAACAGTGAGAAAGAAAAAGAAAGTAATAAAAAGATAAAAAGAAAAGATAAAATCACAGCCTAACAGGACCAGGCTCCGTCCGCCTGTTTCGCAAAAATTTTGCGCTAGGACTTTCGCTGTCCTACGCGGATTTTGTGCATTAATTGGTTGCCTGTTAGTCTACAAGCAAAGAATATTTTTGGCATAAATTGGTGCCCACAGACATCCCATAGTCACATCCACCCATCTGCTACACATGCACACAGCTACACAAATGAGGGTGTAACATGGCGTAGGCAGAAGCTAAGACTGAACTCTCTACCTTCTGATTCCCAGACAAAAATCACATTTAAGACCAGTATTTTACTAAAGTGGCTGCAAAGGCTGAAAAAAGAAAGAAAAAGTCCAACTTTAGCTTTGAGGAAGGATGGGTATCTGCTGAAGGCTCTGGCCAGGATGTCATCGTTGACCTCGTTACCCAGATCTCCACAGAATATACGAAAATCATCTGCAACAGAACAGGGAAGCCTCAGCACAAAAAATGCTGCATTTTTAGTGCGCACACACGCTTTAAACATGAAGGCCCTGTTCTCACCTGACTCCCACTCCAACAGACTGGGGTCCTCCCAGGTCGATCCCGCAGCTATACGGATACACTTCTTCACCTTTTCGTTTTTCCCTTTCTTTTTGTCCTCAGAAACACTTTCCACAGGCTGAAAAACAAACACTTCATTACATGAAGTGTCCAGAAGAGCTGGGATTAACCCAGCTCTTCTGGACCGTTCAGAGGCTGCGGTGATCAGACCTCATAACCACACAGGTACATGAGAATATCGATCATCGCGTCAACTCTGCTGAACTTCTAGGACAGGGAGCCTACCATCACCTCGGTGTGAGGGACCTCAGGCTCTGGCATGCTGGGGCCAATAACAGAGCTGCTCTCCTCGCTGTCCTTCCTGTCCAGCAGACCTGCTGCCATGACAGCCGCCTGCTGCTTTGCCACTCGTGCTGCCAGTTCTTCCTGAAAGAGCCACATAACACACACATCTGGTTAGAGCACAGGGAAACTGAAGCAGCAAGGCCACAGTAGTCTGGTGAAATTCACACCATCCTGGCTTGTCTCTGGGCCTGGACGTCAGCCTTCCTCTGGACCACTGCGGCTGGAGGGGCCGTGTAGACGGTGGGCGCCGCCTGGATGATGGACGGCGTTGGTTTGACCAGCGATGGGTTGACTGGTCTCGGAGGAGTGGGAACCATGGGGACAGCCACCATCTCACCAACCTGACAACAACAAGCAGGAATCCTAGAAACAGCCTGTAGTCATGAGGCTCCAGCAGAGACAACAGCAGCAGCAGCATCCAGAAGAAACATGTCTGAGTTCTGACCCGGGGAGCAGCTGACAGGTGCTGAATAGGCGCAGCGCCCCCCTGTGGCAGAGATGGAGGAACCATCATGGGTGGAGGAGGAGGAGGGCGTGGCAGAGGCGGGGCTACTGGAGGACCTCGCATCACCGGCAGCCTCTGACCACCTGACCAGCACACAGCAGAGGATTATGGGTACAGCTTATCAATCACATCAAAAACCTTCAGTTATTCAAGTAACTCAATTAAAAGACTAAAGCTCATATTATTGTTATTCCATGTCATTTTGATGATTACAGCAAATCATAAACCAACATTCACTTTGTCCAAAGACAGGAACATTACATAAAAATGACTGGCTAGCTCAATGATGGCGAGGACTGCTGACTCCGCCCACAAGGAGGCGCCGACTGCTGAAGGTCAATGCGAAGCTGCTTGTTTAAAAGTTGTTGCAAATTAGCAAAAAGTTATGTGGAAGGAAAATGTGTGTTAGGATAAGATGCACCAGTAACAGACATAAGCGAAGCATTGAGTGCATCATGAAGCAACTCTAGCAGAAGGTAGAGGCAGCAAACTGACTGCAGCTGGCCCTTTGCTTTAGTTAGGCCACGGTCAGAAACAAGAACCCTGTGCTGACAGAGTCCACCAGCTGTCTGGTGTCTACAGTATCTACTGTCACTCCTGACAGTAGATACTGTATAGTTCATGTACGATATGGTGACAGTACTGGGCCACATACCAATTTATCAGAATAATAATAGGAATATTGGGCTTAGGTCAGGTCAACCCAGGTCTGTCAATGTCTTATTCTGCTGTGCTGATATTGTTATTGTTATATATCATTGTGGTCAAAAGTCCATTTAGAGACAAACATTCCAAATGAGCTTATAAATGTTATAATATGTATTCTAAGCATGTGTTTCCATTCAAATAAACAATAAAATAAAATAAACAAACCAAAGTCACTCCCTCATCTGGCTGCTATGAAATCAAACATGTTAATCTGAACCCAACTGTAAAAAAGCCTTTTCCTGCCCCCCACTATAAATACCCAGTCCATGAAGGTTGTTTACTTTGTGAAAGGACCAGGACCATGAGAGGTCCAGTCAGCATCCTGTCCAACCCACTACCAGGCTCAACATCCCTCCTAATGGACACAAGCAGGCCTGGACTCAGAGGTGTGGTGAACATACCTGGTCTCTGTAGAATATGTGGGACAAAGGCTGGTCTCATGATGGGAGGTGGAGGAGGACGAACTGGAGGAACTGGGACAGACACAAGTCACAGTGAATGGAAGTGAAGAACAGCAGCATCTGATCCACACATCAAGTAAAACCTCATTTAAAACCTTTTTTCAGTGGAGAGTCAGATTAGTTCTCTGTTATTATTATTACTCAGGTGGATTGGTAGAAAACAAGGCCAGATATGCTGGAATTATTTCTCCCTGTGCTAACAATAGTTATGTCTAAAGGAAAGTATGAAACTGATAACTTTGCAACAAATGGGCAGAAAATTCAACAAATTGCTGCCAAATATGTTGAAGTTTCAGACGTGAGAATATGACAAACATTTATCCATCTGCTGCTGCTGTCGTAAAGGGTGGGGGGGTGAGTGGAGGTGTAAAGAACGGGGGCGACGTAATTACTGTAATGTGGGAAATTTATGGGAAAATAATAATAGAGCAGCATGCTGTGACAGGAGTGAAATACGGTCGTTTCCCACTCGAAATCGGGAGACTTGACAGGTGAGACGTTTCCTTCCAGTTCCTCAGAGGAGAAGAATTAACAATGGAAATGTTGAGTTTTTGCATCAATATGAAGTTTTGTTTTGAGCTAAAAATAGCCTTGGAATTCACAAAGTGCTTCTCAGAACGCCATAGCAACAAAACCTACATGGAACCTCCAGAAGCACAACACCAGAGATTTGGGTCACTAACATATAGGCAGCAAAAACACAAAACTACTACGGTTTGTACAAACCCATCAAAGGAGTGTTCAGTGTAGAACCTTTACAGCAGAGTCTCAAACTCAGTTTACCCGGACCGCTGGAGACAGAGGCTGGGTGAGGATGGGTGAGGCTGGGTGAGGATGGATGAGGCTGGGTGAGGATGGATGAGGATGGATGAGGCTGGGTGAGGATGGATGAGGATGGATGAGGCTGGGTGAGGATGGGCCGCATAAAGGATCCACAAAAACATTTTAAAAATACCCTCAAATGTCATCAACATTGTTTATTTCTCCAATATATGAACTGCATATGGAGGACCAAAACCAACACAATAAGAAATAAAAGCATAAATATATATTTAGTTTTTCCTTACACTAGTTTCCATCAAGTAATGTATATATTTTCTTATTTCCCCTAAACATGTCTTTTTGTAAAAAAAAAATAGATATTTTGCTTTGGCTTCTTTTGCTTCTCTCTTTTCTGCTCGCTGTATTTCTGCTGCATCGTTATGTTCATGAGGAGAGCTGCCTTCTACGTCCAACATGGGCCAATAGGGCTTTGAACCAACGTCACTGTGTCAGACGTTGTGAGGCGTTTAGGCCCAGTCGCTCTGCGCCATCTTTACAGGCCACAGTCCAAAACAAACTTCATCCTGGTGGTTTTGTTGTTACTGACTGCAGTGACGTTAGTTTCGAGTTGGATATTGGATTTTCCAATATCTGCCAAGCAAGCAGCATTTAGGCTCAAGGCTGATCCAATTTATGAACGCTAATTTCAGCCAGCTGTTCTGCAGCTCCCTCCTCAGCCCTTGGAGGTTCACTTCACTGCAGTTCCATAGAACTGCAGGCTTTGGCTTTGACAAAGACATGATGAGGGTGTGACAAAATTTAGTTTATTCCACTTGGCGTCGCTCTTGTTCTACGTTTCATAGAAGTCTTTAGCCAGCTAGCAACGTATGGAGAACGTCTCGACGCGTGACGTCATCACCGCTTCTACTTGTCAAACAGGCGGTGGATGATGCAGCCCGGTAGCAGTCTCCTTTTTCTGCGTTTGATCGTGGCATTAATGGTAGAAAGTACCAGAATGGCGACTTCAGGGAAGGGAAACTGGTACCGGACGGGTCCATCATCAGCTGCTCTGTTGTTACAAGCGAAGTGTGCATGAAGTCAGTGTAGCTTAGCCTAGCACCGAATGTCAGCCATGACGAGGAACGGCGGGCGGGACTTCCTTCAGAGGCCCGCTCACCCTGTGGGCCCCACTAATATTATACTTTAATATCACGGTGGGGCCACGAGAATGAGACCTCTGCTTTAGTCATGTTAATGAAACATCTTTACTCAGTCTAGTTAAAGCAAGACTACTACCTGGACCCACAAATGCTGGAGGAGGACCAAAACTAGCTGCTCTGGCCTCTAACGTCTGCTGGACCTAGGAGAGGTAAGGGAGGGAGAGACTGGACTTTATTCAGCCGTTTGCATCATGACTAACAGTTCACATAACCCTGACAGGAAACATGCAACCATTGCTGGATGATGCTCAGTCAGAGTTACTGTAGAATTTAGCAAAGCCTGAGTAGTTCTGGGTCAAATGAGTCTGAAAATAAAAGAACTCACAGAAATGAAAGAGCTGTTTGTCGTCAACTGAACAGAGAGAACCATGTTCACCACTAAATGTTGGAGTCTGACTAGGCCTGTCACCATAACAAATTTTGCTGAACTATACATTGTTCCAGATGTTATTGCGATAAACGATAATATTGTTGTTTTGAGGCCATTTTCAAGGCCTCAAAACATGGTGATGCCATGGTGATGGCAAAAAAATTAATGTAAGAGTACATTCCATAAGATAAACTTTAAATTATAATGAACATGGAAAACATTTAAAACACCCAAAATAAACAAAACGACAAATAAAATTAACTTTGAAGTCTTTGTAAACAAAATCGTCCTTCAAAATAAGAGCTAGTTGAGACCAAAGCAGCAAACTGAAGACTTTTATCACCCAGGTTTTGGTAGAAAGAGAGAGAGAGAAAAAAAGAGACAAATGATAAATCATACCAATGGAAATTATTGAGTTTGTTCTAATTTATCGTGCGATTAATTGATTTGTTGATTATTGTGACAGGCCTACGTCTGACAGAACCAAAATACAAACCTGTCTGTAAGTGTTGGTCCCTATGATGGGTCGCACCATTGGCACAGCCAAGGCTACAGGGATGGGCTCAATGAGAGGAGGACTTCCTGATACTGATCCACCAAGAACCTCCTGCTCAAAGCTGCATAAAGTCAGAGAGAAAGAACCGCATCAGGATCGGACATTGGTGTTGTTGATAAAGATAAATAAATATCTGAAAACTAATGTGATCAAACAATAATGAGATGAACTGGTTTTAGCATCTGATCAGGACACCACCTGGGCAGCAGGGCCGAGCTCATATCGTGGCAGTGGCACATCTGGTGTCAGCTGCCACAAACTGATACAGCTACAGCTTAGTAGAGGCAGCTTTGGTGACAGGTGTCAAGGATTCGGTGGCAGATTGAATACAAATAAGTACATGTTACATATATATATATATATAAATATATATATATATGATGATCTGATCAAGTATTTTCCTGCCAATTTCCATCATCCCCCCATGATGACTTGACCTCACACAGTGGATGGGTGGATGATGTGTTTTAGGTGAAAGCAGGAGCCCTTCCAGGACCCTGATCTCAATTTTTAGCACATCCTCCCTGCAGAACCTCGGTCTGCTGTTGGGGGATTTCTAGAAGTGAATCTGATCTCTGCTGGTCGTTGTCCTAAAGTTTTCAACTTTCACACCCACTCGCTGGTGATGCTGAGAAAGCTCTGTCCTGGTGGCAACACCATTCCTTCCCAGAAAGAGATGATCGCCGGAACATTTAGTCACTGACTCAGATCAGAATGTCAGAGAGGAAACGCTGAAGTTACTTCTACTCACAGAGCCATCTCAGCCTCCATCTCCTTCAGCCGCTCCTCCCCTGACTTGCCCGCCATGCTGCAGAAACACAAACAATCAGAACCCAGAACCCGACACCCGACCAGGACCCGACGATCCGATCCAGGGCTCCGTTCCACCACACTGGAGTCTTTCTGGAGCTGCTGTACATTATCACCGACACTCCAAACGTCCCTCTTAACACTCAGCTTTCATTCCAAGAGAATGAAAGCTGCACAATCAAAACAAATATGTTTCACTCAGGTAAACTGACAAATACATAGCAGGAAACTCCTACAACACCATTCATTAATATAGCAGGAACTCCTTTGGAGGACAGAATATAAGAAATACAACTGGCTTCTTACTTTTAGTGAGAATCTTTCATCAAACGCTCGGATACCGTTTCTTCTCCGACGGCTGACCTTCTCTTCCGGTTAACCTGCCTCTAGTTTTATGATATAATGCCGCCGCCTAGCGGACTGGAGTCTGGTTGCACAAACTGCTACAACCTCATTAGAGCACAGTAGTAAGTAGCATTTTCTAGAGTAACTTTTTTTGGGGAAAAAAATGTTCTTTGAGAAGTAGTTTTACTGCACCATACTTTTTACTTTTACTTGAGTAGTGTGGTATATATTGCTACTCTTACTTGAGTACAGTTTCTGGCAACTCTACAAACCAAGAGTACTTTCACTGAATGAAAAACAGATATTGAACCAAAACTGCACAGACATACAGCTAGTTTATGTTAAAATAAAATTCCTCGTTCGTACACCAGTTTCGTTGTTCTGATACAATTTTCATATTACATTACGTACTGTAAATCTTAGTTTCATGGGTTTTTTATTTTAAAAAACTGATGTAAAAATAATTTATTCTGCTTAAAATGTGTTATTTTATAATTTTATAATTATGTTATTTATTTGGGATTTTTTTTCATTTTAGACTTTGAAATACCAGAATTTACAAAAAACCTATATCTGCCTGATTAAATTATGTTAAATTGTAAATCAGATTTTCTGTTCAACTATTTGAGTCACCTTTTTTTTACTTTAGTAATACTTTATTAATCTTACTCGAGTCATTTCTTGGATGGCTACTTGTTATTTTTACTTGAGTAAAAATCTGTTGAAGTTGTGTTTCTCTCACTTAAGTACAATTTTTGCTACTCTGCCCACCTCATGCAGAGAAACAGAGTTGTCTTTCCTACTTAAAGACTAGGACAAACAACCAGATTTGTTTCTGTTCGTTGGATCAGGTTCTGTTGTAAAGGAGGTTGTAGATGGGTGTGGTAGTGGTGTAGGGGCAAAGTGGTCCCAAGTATGGAGACGTTAGTCTTTGTTGTTCCCGTCACAGGTTCCAGTCCTGATCTGATGACCTTTGCCCCAGCTCCATCCCCTCTCGCTTTCCTGTCTGACAACTGCTAAATAAAGGCCACAAGAGCCACCAAAACTTTTAAAAAGTTTATAGGTCACCTTCCAGCTTGTGTGTACTTCCTTCAACAAAACATTTAAAACTTGCAGGAAACCTGTACAAAGGAACAATTCAATACATTTATTAATGGACACTTATATGAATATATGAGTATTCCAGAAACTCCGGATCTACTGGAATTTTCACGCACAACTAAATCTAGAGTTTACAGAGAATGGTCAGAAAAAGAGAAAATATCCAGTGAACTTTGAGGCGGATGAGCTACAGCAGCAGAAGACCACAGCAGGTGCCACTACTGTCAGCTAAAAACAGGAAACTGAGGCTACAATTCACACAGACTCACCAAAACTGGACAACAGAAGATTGGAAAAATGTTGCCTGGTCTGATGAGTCTCGATTTCTGCTGTGACATTCAGATGGTAGGGTCAGAATTTGGCATCAACAACATGAAAGCATGGATCCATCCTGCCTCCATCCTGTATCAATGGTTCAGGCTGGTGGTGGTGCAGTGATGTGGGGGATATTTTCCTGGCACAGTTTGGGTCCATTAGTACCAACTGAGCATCACGTCAACACCACAGCCTACCTGAGTATTGTTGCTGACCATGTCCATCCCTTTATGACCTCAGTGAACCCATCTTCTGATGGGTACTTCCAGCAGAATAATGCACCATGTCATAAAGTGTGAATCATCTCAGACTGGTTTCTTGAACACAACAATGAGTTCACTGAACTCGAATGGCCTCCACAGTCACCGGATCTCAATCCAGTAGAGAACCTTTGGGATGTGGTGGAACGGGAGATTCACATCATGGATGTGCAGCCGACAAATCTGTGACAAATCTGGACCAGATTTATTTGGATGGACCAGACAAATCTGGTCCATAATGACATGTTATCATGTCATTATGGACCAGACTCTCTGAGGAACGTTTTCAGTACCTTGTTGGATCTCTGCCATGAAGGATGCTGAAGGCAAAAGGGGGTCCAAACCTAGGAAGGTGTACCTAATAAAATGGACAGGGAGTGTATTGTTCTGAAAGCCTTTTTGTGCAAATCACAATATCAACAATTTGTGCAAAGAATAAAATTATTTGTATGCCATTCAATCAATCAATCATCAATCAAATTTTATTTGTATAGCACA
>NW_006800442.1:406526-406996 GCF_000485575.1 Poecilia formosa | reverse complement strand
TTAATCGATCCTAAAGTTTTACAGCAAGATGTCTGCTGTTGAGGCGCTTATCAAGGGCAAAAACATTCACATGCTTTCACACACTACATTCCCATATTTTCACACAAAAGGCCCTTGTAGTTGTATTATCTATAGAAACTCCTCAGACTCCCGTCTCCCAGGAAATAGAAACTTAGTTGATGCAAATAACGTAAGACATCAGATGACCACCAGGTGCATCCGTAGTATAGTAAACGAAGCTTCCCGTTTTTGATCAGATGCTGTATAGACTCGGTCACATTCACACCTAGTCTGTAAGGGTAAGCGTCTCCTTTTTTAGCGCTAAAAAAGAATAAAACAAGTAAAGTCTGATTGCTTGTGTTGGCTGATTTTCTGCTCCGTGTGCGGCACATTTTTGATCCATTTTCAACACTACAAAGCACTTATGAACTTAGCATTTGAAACATTCTTTAAGGCTGTTTTAAATGCTA
>NW_006800442.1:384825-386439 GCF_000485575.1 Poecilia formosa | reverse complement strand
CTCCAACATGCACAACTAAAGTCTCAATGTTTGGCTGATCAGCGGTTAGAGAGAGCACTTTGCGAGTCAAATCAGATACAGTGTCACCAAGAAAAGAAACCACTCTCGTTTTATTGGGATTGCAAACATAACTGATTCCATTTACTGTCTCATCTCCAACAATAAGCACTCTTTGCATACCTTTCGTTTTCCTGGTGGTCACTTTTTCCTTCAGAGCTTTGTGGGGTGGATGTGTTGGTCTAGCCTCATTGTTGATGTTTGAAGGTGAGGTTTTCACTCAGAGGCTCAGGCTGGAGTGCAGAAAATCTGTTTTTCAGTGGGATTCCCACGGAGTCTGAATGTTTTGAGGCTTGGGCTGGTCGCTTTGTCCTTGGGGTCGGTGGAGCCGTTTTGGTTCCAGCTGCTTGTTTGCTATTCTTTGGCGGAGGAGGTGTTGAAGTTGAAGGTGGGTTTCGGCTCAGAGCCGGCCACGCTGTTTCGTCCAGGTGAGGGGTTCTCCCCGCTAGTCGTCTCATGGGATACGCAGTGTGAGACTTTTGTTTCGGCTTGGTGCCCTGAACGTTCCAGGGTGAGCTGCTTGGTGCGGGGTGTACGACCTCTCCGCTGGTTTGAGGAAGAGTTATTTCATTTCCACAGGTAGCGTTGATCTCAAAGTTCACCTCCAGCCTTTGAATCTTCGTTTCTAAAAACTGAAGTCATTGTAGAAACCCTTGACCTGGAGCAGAACTCAATACATTCTAATAGTTTAAAACAAATAGAGGAGGAACTTCCGGTTTTGGGACCAATGGAGTAGGACGTGTTGGAGGGAGCTCCCGCAAATTATTTTTTATAAGGTGCATTTGGGCATTTTCGTGCACTTTACCTGTCCTCTAAATATTAACGACGACTCTACTACAGCTCAAGATGCCTCCAAAGCCCAAAAATACGAATAATTCGACGACTACGGTGGTGAGGCCTGGTCCACCGCCTGCATCCCCGCCTCGGCCTGCTGAGACCGAGCCACGCGGGGCCCGGCTAGTGGGCGGCCGCCTTCGGAAGATTCTTCCATGGCCCGGAACGTATATTCCCCAGACTTTAAGGCTGAACTTCTCACTCCACTTCGTGAAGAGATGGCGGGCATTTTCAAGACTCAATTGGAGATGGCATTGACAAACAATCTGATTCAGATTAAGTTGGAGCTGCACGGCGTGAAGACCGAGCTAAGTGCTAGCATTACAGCTATCAGGTCGGAAGTGGATGCATTAAAGGTGACTGTTGCAGACATGGATGGACAGCTGTCTTCACGCACTGATGATGTGGTTTCACTCAAGAGCGATTTGGTCAGGCTTTCGGCGCAGGTCCTCGCTCTCAATAGGAAATACGAAGACTTGGAGTCAAGATCTAGGCGTAATAACATTAGAATCATAGGATTGCCGGAGGAGCGCGGCCCAGTCAGCGCAGACACGATTTCCACCCTGCTTAAAGACGCCTTCGGCCTGGAGAAGGACCTGGTTGTGGACTGAGCGCACCGATCTCTACAAGTGTTGAGACGCTTTACCAAGGCCGAGAAAGAGTCACATGCTGTTAGACAAAGGGCCCATAGTAAAGAGTTACATTTTTGATTCTGTTAGACAC
>NW_006800442.1:359678-384440 GCF_000485575.1 Poecilia formosa | reverse complement strand
GTTTACATTATTACTCAGACTGCGCCGATATCCTACGACGCGCCAGAGCCCAACAGCGGGTAAAAGTGGGTGATTCCACAGTTTCCATCTTCCCTGATTTTACTCCTCAGACTGCAAAAGCCCGTGCAGCCTTCAATGACGTCAGACGCCAGCTCAGAGAAGTTCCGGACATACGGTTTGGGCTTCTGCATCCAGCTCGTCTCCGCATCACCAGAGGAGGTGTCAGAAGAGAGTTTACTTCACCTGTGGAAGCGACTGCCTTCGTGAAAACACTCCAGACAAAATAAAACTGTCTCCATTACCTTAAAGCTAAATTCTGGTTTGGATGCAAGTATAGCTGCAGCCAGGTTTTTCTTTACTCCGGTGATCCCTAAGTGACTTTTGGCAGTGACGGCTGTAATGCACATTTCAATTATCTCGTATTTGCATAGTTTAATTTGATGTGAGTGGAACCGCTCATATTGTTCGGTCTGGGCCTGCCCAAGGCATAGGACGGTTGGATGAGGTTATGATGTAATGTACCTGCTCTGTTCTTTGTTACACTTCTGTTTTCACATGTTTGCGGGAGCTCCAACTGAGTTGGGGTGAAATGAGGAAGACTGTTTGGTCCAAAACCCTAAGTTTAGTCTTTCATGACTCCATTTGGAGTTTGCACTGGTGTCCCGTCGTTTGGGGATGGGATAGTGGTAGGTGCCATTTGGGGGAGGGTAGTGGGACGTGGGTTGTGTCTGTTCAGAATTTATTTTATTTATTTATTTTATTTTATTATTTTTTATTTATTTATTTTTTCCCTTGTACCTGGTGCGTGGGGGCGAAACCAGGTTGCCTTATCAGCGTCAACTCAAATCTCACATGGCTAATATGAACAACTCAGGTGTAAGATTTCTCACCTGGAATATTCGAGGTTTGGGAGGTGCTGTCAAGCGGTGTAGGGCGTTTTCTCACTTAAAGCATTTGAAACCTGACATTTTTTTTACAAGAGACCCACATGAGAAATAAAGACCAGTTCAGACTTAAGTGTTCTTGGGTGGCAGAGGTACTCCATTCTAGTTTTAATTCAAAGGCTAGAGGGGTTGCCATCTTAATAGGTAAATCGGTACCATTCACATTGACCAAAACCATCTCAGACAGAGACGGCAGATTTCTGATAGTGTTAGGTACCTTATTCCATGTCCCCACCCTATTAGTTAATGTATATGCTCCTAATTTCGACAATGCAGGTTTCATGAACAATTTCTTTGAAACTCTTCTTTCTCTGAATAATTGTGTTTTGATTTTTGGAGGGGACATGAACTGTACTATTGATCCTCAGTTAGATCGTCCCAAGCCTGTCTTAACCCAATCATCAATGGCTAGAACCCTACATAGTTTCATGCTAAATAACGGTTGTGTTGACCCCTGGAGATCTCGTAATCCAAATAGTAGGCAATATTCTTTTTATTCACATGTTCATCAGACTTTTTCACGTATAGACTACTTTTTAATAGACGCTAAACTTATGCCTAAAGTATCAAATGTTACATATTACCCAATCATTATTTCGGATCACTCTCGTCTCTCTTTTGATCTTCAGATTTCACCTGGGCCTCGCTATCGCTCTCAATGGTGTTTTAACTAGAGGTGTGCCGATTGATCGGTCACCGATCATAATCGGGCCGATTTCCGTAAAAAAGTGCATGATCGGTGATCAGCGGTCATTGGCTCTTGTTGCCGATACCGATCATCTCATTTCCAGCCTGCCTGTGCAGCTGGTCTCCTCTTTCCTTCACNGCACTGATGATGTGGTTTCACTCAAGAGCGATTTGGTCAGGCTTTTGGCGCAGGTCCTCGCTCTCGATAGGAAATGCGAAGACTTGGAGTCAAGATCTAGGCGTAATAACATTAGAATCATAGGATTGCCGGAGGAGTGCGGCCCAGTCAGCGCAGACATGATTTCCACCCTGCTTAAAGACGCCTTCGGCGTGGAGAAGGACCCGGTTGTGGACCAAGCGCACCGATCTCTACAAGCCAAACTGAAGCCCGGCGAGCGGCCCTGTCCCATAATAGCTCGTTTACATTATTACTCAGACTGCACCGATATCCTACGACTCGCCAGAGCCCAAAAGCGGGTAAAAGTGGGCGATTCTACAGTTTCCATCTTCCCTGATTTTACTCCTCAGACCGCAAAAGCCCGTGCAGCCTTCAATGACGTCAGACGCCAGCTCAGAGAAGTTCCGGACATACATACGGTTTGGGCTTCTGCATCCAGCTCGTCTCCGCATCACCAGAGGAGGTGTCACAAGAGAGTTTCCTTCACTTGTGGAAGCGACTGCCTTCGTGAAAACACTCCAGACAAAATAAAACTGTCTCCATCACCTTAAAGCTAAATTCTGGTTTGGGTGTAAGTATAGCAATGTGTTCGCACCTTGTTAAATGTTGTTTATTCGAGGGAGTCTACAGTTGCACCCGAGATTGTTATATCAATCGATGCTGAAAAGGCGTTTGATCGGGTTGAATGGAGTTACCTGTTCGCTGTTTTAACTAAATTTGGAATTGGGAAGAATTTTATAACATGGATACCCCTTCTCTATACGCTGCCCTGTGCCAGTATTACTACCAATAACATTCAATCCGGGTATTTATTTTTTAAACAGAGGTTGCAGACAGGGCTGCCCCCTGTCGCCCCTCTTGTTTGCACTTGCTATAGAACCTTTGAGTATTTTTCTGAGAACATCTCTCAGTGTCAATGGAATCATCAGGGGTCATGCAGAACTAAAGTTATCATTATACGCAAATGATTTGCTTTTATATGTCACTGATCCATTAAGAACCTGCCCCGCTATTAAGTTCTTTCACAGATTTGGCCAGTTCTCAGGGTATAAAGTTAATGTCGCCAAGAGCGAATCTTATCCGGTTAACCAATTGGCTCTGCAGCTCTCCCAATCTGACTTTCCTTTTAAGCTGTGTCCTTTGGGTTTTCGGTATCTTGGGGTCAACATAACTAGATCGTTTAAGTCTTTGTACTCTAAAAATGTTCTTCCACTGTTTGTGGACATTAAAAAAGACTTTCAAAAATGGGGGTCCCTCCCACTCTCTTTGATTGGAAGAATAAGTACTGTTAAGATGAACATCTTGCCAAAATTTCTATTTCTCTTCATATGTTTTTACCAAGACGTTTTTTTAAATCATTAGACTCAGTTATATCTAATTTTTTAAGGAATGGTAAAACTCCTAGAGTAAGACAAAAAATACTTCAGAACTGTAAGTTCTATGGTGGCCTCTGCTTACCCAACTTTCAATATTATTACTGGGCAGCTAACTTAACTAAAATTGTTTTCTGGTCTAATTCAGTTGATTTACCTTGGTGTCAACTAGAAGCACATTCATGTCCCTCTGGCCAAATCGACAACCCCACAGTTGTAGATACTTTGAGAATATGGTTTCAGTTTAGGAAACAGTTTAAATTTACAAGCATAGTCCTAACTCCACTTCTAAAAAACCCAGTGTTTACACCTGCTCTTACTGACCCGACCTTCTCCTTTTGGCAGAATAAGGGACTAAAATGAAATGAAATGAAATGAAATTTTATTCGAACATGATACAAATGCAAATATAAAAATAAAATAGTGCACAGTAACAAGAAGTGCATAAAAAAGAAGAGAAAATACAGATTTTTTGTTTCAGTTAACATATCATGCTCAAAATGGGGTAGGAAGAAGTGAGAACTTATAAACTCCTACCCCCTAAACACAAATGTTTCAAGGATTTTTATAGGGAAGGGTCTTTTTGTTCTTTCACTGATTTGGCTTCTGAATTCGATCTCCCACCCTCCCATCTGTTTAGATACTTCCAGATAAGGGCATGTGCAAAATCCTTATTTCCCAACTTCCCTCACCTGCCACCAGAGCAGTCGTGGGGTGAACTTATACAACTTAACCCCTTGCAAAGGTCTTTGAATTCAAAGATATATAACTCGATTCAGTCATATGACGTCTTTCTAACTACGAACACTAAGAGAGCCTGGGAGCGTGAACTGGGGCTGGTTTTTGATGAGTATTGGTGGGAAGCAGCCCTGACAGCCATTCACAAAACTTCTATATGCGCCCGCCTGAGTTTGATACAGTTCAAAGTGGTATTCAGATGCCACTATTCAAAAACCAGGCTGGCAAAGGTCTCCCGAAATATGGAGGATGTTTGCAATCGATGTGGAAGTTCACCCAGCAATCTTGCACATATGTTTTTTACCTGCTCAGCTCTTACAAATTTCTGGCAAGTTTACCTTCACACCATGTCTGTTGTACTTTCAAGAACTATTGATACTTCAGCTCATACTGGTATCTTTGGTCTCCCGGAGCATTACAGTCAATACTCCGTAAGAGAGTTGGAAGTGATAGCGTTTACCTCTGTGATCGCGAGGCGTCACCTTCTTCTTAACTGGAAATCAACTATAGCCCCTCCAGCACAATGTGGATAAATGAGGTCATGTCCTTTTTGAAGGTGGAGAAAATTAGATATTCAAAAACTAGAAACTTGAACAAATTCTACTTTAAATGGCAACCATTTATTGAGTTTGTTGCTTCAATGTAGAAATGTAAACCCCCCTGCGCATCAATCCCCCCCTTTTTATTTATGTATTTACTTATACTTATTTTATTTATTAATTTTTTTCTAATTTAATTAATTAAAAATTTTTTTCTTTTCCCAGTTTTTATTTTTCCTCCGGAGGCGTATATGTGTGTGTACGTGTATGTATGCATGTATACGTGTGTGTTTTTTTTCCACTACTAATTCTCTTTCACTATGTTTTACTATTGGAGGTGTTCTGTATGTGTTCTTTGTTCCAGAAAACATGTATCACCTAGGAACTGCAGGTGAAAAATTAGCATTCTTATTTACAGAAGTGCTACTGTATGCTTTGCTCCAGTAATAAATAAATAAAAATTAAAAAAACAAAGGGTTACTAAGATAGTATATTATGACAATTAAATATAAGTATTCAAATAAATTATAAAAGTATCAATAAATTGAATTAAATTTTTTTTATATATTTTTCAACTCCATTGAAATTTGTCCCAAATTTTTGCCATTTTGTCAACTCCAGAGTTTTTAACCGAGTGTGACTTTTTCCAGTGGTAGTGTTGACAAATCTCACTTAAATGTGCAGTTAATTCATTTTAATGTATTTTACATAAGTTGCATTACTTCACATGTATCAAGTATTTCTTTTTACTCACTAGTTTGTCACCACCTTCAGTTCTGCGTCAACTCCATCAGATGGACTTTGTTGTTTTTTGTTTAAAATATTTCTTTTGGTTTCTGGAGAAGCATTTGTCTTTAAAACCAAGTAGAAATATCACTAATAAGGTCACTAAAAATTATTTTATATTTATTTTTGTCAGATGGTGTTGACAAAGTTCTGAGTCAGGTCCACTAAAAAATGTTGCAACTGGGAGCCTGCACCTTAGCATCTTTACATTTCTAAAACATTATTTGTCATAGTTGAATACATAAGCTTGAGGAATAATTAAAATTTGGGGGGAATTTAAACCCATTTTGTCCCTCTTCTCAAGAATCACCGATTATATACATTGCAGTTGTGTTCAAAATAATAGTCCCACATCACTAGCCAGATAAATCACTGGTTTTGTTTGAATTTCTTCTACATTACAANGAGCCTGGGAGCGTGAACTGGGGCTGGTTTTTGATGAGTATTGGTGGGAAGCAGCCCTGACAGCCATTCACAAAACTTCTATATGCGCCCGCCTGAGTTTGATACAGTTCAAAGTGGTATTCAGATGCCACTATTCAAAAACCAGGCTGGCAAAGGTCTCCCGAAATATGGAGGATGTTTGCAATCGATATGGAAGTTCACCCAGCAATCCTGCACATATGTTTTTTACCTGCTCAGCTCTTACAAATATCTGGCAAGTTTACTTTCACACCATGTCTGTTGTACTTTCAAGAACTATTGATACTTCAGCTCATACTGGTATCTTTGGTCTCCCGGAGCATTACAGTCAATACTCCTTAAGAGAGTTGGAAGTGATAGCTTTTACCTCTGTGATCGTGAGGCGTCACCTTCTCCTTAACTGGAAATCAACCATAGCCCCTCCAGCACAATGTAGATAAATGAGGTCATGTCCTTTTTGAAGGTGGAGAAAATTAGATATTCAAAAACTGGAAACTTGAACAAATTCTACTTTAAATGGGAACCATTTATTGAGTTTGTTGCTTCAATGTAGAAATGTAAACCCCCCTGCGCATCAATCCCCCCTTTTTATTTATGCATTTACTTATTTTATTTATTAATTTTTTTCTAATTTAATTAATTTAAAAAATTTTTCTTTTCTTTTCCCAGTTTTTATTTTTCCTCCGGAGGCGTATATGTGTGTGTACGTGTATGTATGCATGTATACATGTGTATGTGGTTTTTTTCACTACTAATTCTCTTTCACTATGTTTTACTATTGGAGGTGTTCTGTATCTGTTCTTTGTTCCAGAAAACATGCATCGCCTAGGAACTGCAGGTGAAAAATTGGCATTCTTATTTACAGAAGTGCTACTGTATGCTTTGTTCATGTAATAAATAAATAAAAATAAATAAAAAAAAACAAATAAAGGATTACTAAGATAGTATATTATGACAATTAAGTATAAGTATTCAAATAAATTATAAAAGTATCAATACATTGAATTAAAAAATAATTTTTATATATTTTCAACTCCATTGAAATTTGTCCCAAATTTTTGCCATTTTGTCAACTCCAGAGTTTTTAACCGAGTGTGACTTTTTCAGTGGTAGTGTTGACAAATCTCACTTAAATGTGCAGTTAATTCATTTTTATGTATTTTACATAAGTTGCATTACTTCACATGTATCAAGTTTTTCCTTTTACTCTCTAGTTTGTCACCACCTTCAGTTCTGTGTCAACTCCGTCATGCACCGTCAACTCCATCAGATGGACTTTATGTTGTTTTTTGTTTAAAATATTTCTTTTGGTTTCTGGAGAAGCATTTGTCTTTAAAACCGAGTAGAAATATCACTAATAAGGTCAATAAAAATTATTTTATATTTATTTTTGTCAGATGGTGTTGACAAAGTTCTGGGTCAGGTCCATTAAAAATGTAATTTTCAAAAAAATGTTGCAACTGGGAGCCTGCACCTTAGCATCTTTACATTTCTAAAACATTATTTGTCATAGTTGAATACATAAGCTTGAGGAATAATTAAAATTTGGGGGGAATTTAAACCCATTTTGTCCCTCTTCTCAAGAATCACTGATTATATACATTACAGTTGTGTTCAAAATAATAGTCCCACATCACTAGCCAGATAAATCACTGGTTTTGTTTGAATTTCTTCTACATTACAAACATGTTTTCAGGTGGTTTAGCAGAGTATAGAAAACCAACAGACGTGATGTGCATGGTGCCGATTCTTTGAAACTGAATCATTTACTGAAAGGGGTGTGTTAAAAAAATTGTGCCAAGATCAGTTAGTGAGGTCATTGATTATGTGAAAAAAATGTGTTGAGCAGGTGACCCTTAAAGGATCAAGGTAACGGACGTTGCATATGCTGGATGTGCATTTGTCTTTGAAAAACTGAGTAAAAGGGTCACTGAAGACACTGTTCAGAAGAAGAGCATTGTTTGATCAAACCATTATTCCCCCTAATAAAAGAGGGGAAAACCTATAGAGAAGTGCAGAAAATGACATGCTGTTCATCTAAAATGATAACACTTTAAAATGGCAGCCAAAACCAGAAAGGCAAGGAAGAAAAAGAAAAACTAATAATCAGAGATCCATGTGAAGCCAAGCTACCAGCAAGAAACCCATTGTGGAAAAAATTGCTGCGCTGAAGAGGTTACAACTTGAAAAACATATTTGACTGGGCTAAAAGGAAATGGAGTAATATTTTGTGGACTGATAAGAGTAAGATTGTTCTTTTTGGGTCTAAAAAGTATTTTTTTTTCTTTTTGAAAAAAGTAATTGTATATTATTTTATAGGAAGTCAAATGCAATGTTCAAAAAAATTGCAGTGTTGACATCTTTACAAACTCAAAAAGATACTGTATAAACTTAGAAATGCTGTAAGATTCAACTTTCCTGAGAATCATAAAATATTTAGTTGCATAACCATGGTTTCTGATAACTACTTCACATCTGTGATCCATGGAGTTGACCAACTTCTGGCACCGGTCAACAGATATTGCAGCCCAATACAGTCGTACTACTTTAATTTACTATTTTATTTTTTTTTTTTTTTTTTTGCCCTCTTAGTCACTCAGAGTGCACAAAAAATCCCTTAAGAAGAAACCACCATACCTCTTGTGATTTCTGTCTTGGTTCTTTTTAACAAACTAGTCGTCATAAAACTGCATTTGGGATTTAGCCTCAAACGCTCATGTCCAACTATATTTATACCTTGCATATCCAAAACTCTCTCACTGAGGCTTATAGAGTGCTTAAGTCAGAATTATGCAGTCTGGATGAAGAACTGTTTGGCATTACAGTTCTTCAAACAGAACCATGACAGAGTCAACTTTCTTTATGAATACAAAGCATTTAAACACAAATAAATCAGTCAAACTCTGGTAGGGACCGATCAGCTTGAAATTTAATCAACATTTTGTCCAGTCATACAGCTAGTAAATGGCTTATTTCTCCAGTTACTCTGTTGAGTCCAGTTCCAAGAAAGTTGTTTTATGAAAGGCTACCACAAGTTTTACTTTATAGTCTCGTATCTCAGTTAAGGAATTTCACTAACTGAGATATGGGCTCCAGAAAGAAGAAACATTTATGGACTCAGACTGCTTTAATGCAATATTCCAAAGTCTAGATAAGACTGACTGGTAACAAGGTTCTCTCAAACCAAGGCTTCTACACAGTTAAATATTTATCCTAAAATGACAACCTAACTTTTCCTTTCGTGTAGAAGTTTTATTTGTCAACATGATACCTAAAAACTCTGTGGCAATGATAGGACTGGTGAACAAGTCTGTGACTAATTCTTTACAACCCGAGTTGTTTTTTGCACAAGAAAAGCCAAATGTTGCACAACCCATTCTGGCACCACCTCTGCCCAGCCTTTGTCAATCAAAGGACTGCTGTTAGAGTCCTGAAAGGAAGTAGTCACCGTTACCATGGCAGAATGCTTGGGGTCAAGATCATGAGTTTGCTCTGATTTAATGGAAACAGAACCAAAACTAGGAAGTGTTGTTCTGGTGCCAGAATCTTTTAGCTTTCCTTCAGCCGGTAGTAGAGTCTGAGGAAGAGTTTGGTCTGTAGAGCCAGAAGTAACGTCCAACTTCCCATCATTACAAATCAGGTTCCTGAGCAAACGTAGATGAGTGTGTCCTGTCGGTAACCCTTTGACCAGTAGATCAGCATCTCCATCCAATCCATTACCGCTTACAGATTCTGTTGCTCGGACTGGCGTGTGGCGAGTTGTGGTCAGAGCCGATTTATCAACACATTTGACCCATTTTGACCACAAGTCTAAATCCACCTCAGGTATAACCTGAGGTGACAATCTAACAGAACTATTTCTGACATTAACAGAGCTAAACTCCTCAATACCAACAGCACTAGATATTGCGCCATGTCCCTCATAATTATGTTTTTCCTTGTGGGAGGCACTATAAGCATTCGTACAACTAACACTGTGACCATGTGGACAACGAGTAGTGATGGCATCTTCAGAAGAAGAAACATTACCAGAAGAACTTTGAGTGCTTGGATTATACTCTATGCCATAACTACCATTTTCTTGTGTACCTGAAGCATCTGAGCTTTTATTGACAATGGCTAACCTAGACACAGAATTTCTAAAATCTAACCCCTCCTCCCCAGCCTGAGCAGTTTCATTGTGTGATCTAGCTTCATCTGACATGTGTGTTGGAAGCATTTTCAGCTCACCGTCTTCATTTTTCAGGTTCCTGGCTTTTTTCTCAGTCTGCTCTTCTGCCTTTTCCTGTCCCAGGATCACCACCTGTCTCCATTCTATTCTGCCAGCAACAGACTTTTCATCTTTAAAACCACTTCTGTCCTGTGGAAAAGCCCGACTATCCTCCACATTGTCTTTATTGGTCACTTTTTGATCCAAATATTCTCTTTCCTCAGCTTCAAAAGATCTCTGTCTTGCAGTAGGCTTCTCCAACCTTTGATCAACAAGCCAGCCTGAACTTCTGACATGGTTCTTCACAGCTGTGGGAAAGAAGACAACCAAATAAAGTCAAAGATATAGGGTCATGGGTCTCATTCAATAAATGGTAGAGGAATGATGCAATATCATAAATCATAATTTGCAAACTTACACATGTCTGTGTCAGTGCACACAGAATCACAGCAGGAACACACTGTGGGGGAAGTCAACATTTCTTCCCACCTACATATCAAACAGAAAATTCTGTTCATTAGTATGTTAAGTATATTTTAGTCAGTGAAATATGGTGACAAAATACTTTTTCTGAATTTCATTGTGGAAACAATGAACAGACAACATGTCTGCTGCCACGTTGTTGCAGCAGACAGATGATTTAACAGGTCATGTCACAATAAAAATGTTCTGCTTGGAAACACTACAGTCAGAGGTTCACATGAATCTTTCAATACAACTTACAAAATTAAAACAGTAACATGACTCCAAGACAGTTTACTCCAATGGTGAATGGTTTGTACATGTATAGTGATTTATCCCAACACCCTTCACACACACTCATACAGTCAGTGCTTGGGAAGCGAGGTTGTCGTGCACCGGTGCCCTCTGACAAGCAGGCAAGTTGGGTGAAGTGGCCCAGCATACACAACAGAGGGTGGAGCAGGGCTCGAACCAGCAACCTGCCGATTGCAGGCCAAGCTACCACTGTAGCCACCATCGTCTTACCAATTTCCAAACATTATGAAAGCCTAGGCTTATATTCAAATCGGTAGACGCTTTACACTAACTAGCATCATCAAAACTTTCTAACTGCAGCTTTTTCTGTGCGAGTCTCTCCAGATTGAATTGATAGCGAAAGGCACAACTTCAACATATTATAAATAATTGGGTTCAATATTTTTTTTCTGTCTAGCTTCAGTGTTCAAGAGAAGGCTCAAGTCCAAGAAAATCAAACCACCAATGAATAAGTATTGAACGTCTGATGTTCAGTTCAGTACTGTGGTCCCATGTCATACATTAGATCAATAGACATACTAAAGCAATTTTTAACTATTAGCAAAATTGTCACTGTCAGTATATATATATATATATATATATATAAAATTAGATTAATTGTAATTTTCTTCAAAGTCACTAACCTGCCAGTTGCCTTGTTGAAGTTACAGGACTTTGCGATGCTTGAAGTGCTCAGACCGACTGACAGTGTACAGTGGAGGTGCTGCACCTGCAGACAATGTGGGTGGAAACCATGAACCTTCTCAGGAGGACAGAAAGCATGGGATTCTCCAAGATGGCTGCCGATGACGCTGCTAGATTCTATGCAAACATCTACATGTTCCAGACGAGAACTGAAGTCTATGGTACTCATTCAAAGCTTTACAAGTGTAAAAGCATGCTCTTTAGAAATCCAAGTTTTAAAGTTTCCAACCATTGATTTCAGAAGGTGTTTCATCAGGAAAAAGGCTATTTTTAATTCCACACCTCTGTGTACTTAGTGACATTTTCTCCTGCTCCTTTCATTTCCTCAGAGAATTGACCTGGAGAAGTCAATACATTAAACAAACTGTGAACCTTACTTGTGAGACTCCTCTAAACAGAAAGGCATCCACTGAGAACTTCACCACACTGCCACCTCCTGACAGGAACTGAGAACTGCTGCCCTCCCTCCTGCTGTCTGTCATGCAACTGCAACGATAAACTAAAATCAGGAAATAGCCAAGCAAATGCCACAGTATGTGTATGTTGGCTGGTGCATACCCGTAGTTGGTGATGATATCCACTTTAGGCAAGCTGCTTGGATCTTCAGAACTTGTGGCTTGACAGGAATCCACATAAAGCCTCTCTCCAGCCAACAGAGTTCCCGCTTGAGCCAAAAAATAAACTTGCTCTCCTAAATAGAACGTATGACCTGGAGAAAGGGGCTCCCACTGGGCTAATACAAACAGAAGACAATTTTCAATTTACACGCATCTCAGATCATTTGACAGACATATTTCAGCTTAAGTAAACATATTAAATTAGGATTTTTGCACAGACATGTGAATCTGAAAGCTTAGACATCTATTCACCAAAAGAAAGCACACAGAAGAAGTTATTCAATTTAGATGTAATTGTACACATGCCAACCAGCAAAAGGGAACAAAATGATATTTACAAAGAGCTGGCATCTCCAGAACAGAGCTAGACTGGACCAGAGGCCCAATACTGGAACCAGTAGGAAGAGTTTTAGCCCGTTCCCATGATCCCACAGGGAGTAAAGAGTAAAGAATTCTCTTCCCAAGCAAATATTTTCTCCTATAAGTGCTTCACTTTTTGGCCAGTGAGATACACCTTTTGGAGACAGACTTTAAATGTGCATTTTAGTAGTTAACAAAATCTGCAACTTACTTTAAATTCCTTTCAAAATAATCTCAGAAATAAAAAAAATCTGAAAGCAAAATTCTGAAGATAAAAGATACCCACCATTACAGACAGTAAGGCTGAAAGTTAGTTTACTCTTGATACTCCTCAGAAAAGTTGTGTGTTGGACTTGTGGTCTATAACCAACTTTGTAAGAGTAATGAAACCTGAAGCACAAGAAGATTCATATGATGTCAGAATGACAAATGGGAAATAAATAAGAAGTTTGTTTAAAATCAGCTCATTATGCAACAGCATCTTTAACACATCATAACATGATTTGAGCCATGTCCTTGCTTATAACTGGATATTTCTGATTGCTACAGTGTTTTGGTTCTTTGTACAAATAAAACTGAGCTGAATTAAGATACTTGTTCTTCATTGAACTGATCATCAATCATGAACTACTTTGTGGTTTGGAAAAGTGTTTTTCCACTTCTGTTTCCTTAATGTAGCTTTCTAAGAGTTCAACAAAAATTGTAGTTATCAATAATTACCTGTTATAATAGCAGTGGATAGGAAGATTAATTGGAAAAACTCTAATGACATAGCCTTGTGAGGGAGGAGTGTAGTTCAACAGGTAAGAATACACCAGCTGACCACCAGAAACCTGGAAAGAAATAAAAAAAGACCTTAAGATTTTTACACAACACATTTTGTATCCAGTCAACAAAACAAGCAGGAGAAAATGCCACAGAAGAATAGAGGTTTGTGACATGTGGGGTCTTTGGTTTTGAAGAATTTTTAAGTTTTGTAATATTCCAATATTACTTTGAGTTGAAAACTGGAACAATATGCTAAACTAAATAAAAATTAATCAGTTTAGAAATGGATTATAATTCATATCAATGCAACCATAGAACTGCAAACTAACATGTAGCTCATTTAAGTGTATTTTAGTGTCTTGGGTATTACTGAAGTAATCAATACGTAATCTTTAAGAAATCAATTCAAAGCATGAAACTGACACATTCATTATGCAGACATGTTAATTTTGTGCTTTAAATTGAAAACTATTTATTAGGCCAACTGAAAAGGACTTCATGTAAGTTGGTCTATGCAATTATGGAAAGAAATGTCATCAATGTTTTAGCAGAAAATCAAAGATGGCCACAACAGTGAGCAGAAGATGGAAAAAGTTAATGCTTAGGAAGCCGTCTGTTCAGAGCCATCCAAACATGTTCATAAAATGTTTAGTGGAAGAAAGAGTGTGATTGGAGAGCAAAGGTTGTGTTTTCTTTGTGAAACACAACCTATTCAAGAGTTTGATGAAGTTTTACAAGATGCCTACTGCAGCTGCAGTCGGTGTTTCAATTACTTAGAAACATTTCCAGTACATGAACTAAAATTGTTGCATTCGTTTTTTAAAGCCACTCTTAATCCAGAGACAGCATCAATAGTGTAAGAAACAGCTAACGAGCTCTTCAGCTTTTTCTAGAAAAACAAGACTATTATAGAATGCTCCAGTAAGATGGAAATCAATGCCCCAGACTCTGCAGCAGAGTGGAGAGGTTACTTTAGGTCCACTATATTTGGAGAACAATGTGACCCGCAGGCTGTCATTTCACCAACTCCAAATTCAGCGCTGTGCAGTTTATGCTTCACTCTGCTGACAAATGTTATTTTCAAGCAGGACCTGGAACCTGCCAAATGAACCAGTAGCTGATTTAATGAGCAAACATGCCAAACCCAAAGCCCATGGAGAGAATTTTCTCTACAATCAGATGTTTCAGTCAGCATTTCAGTCACCTTCTTAAGAATGTTTTGGCTGACTACTTTTTGCTTCAACTTAACAATGAAGTAATGCCATTTACTTCGCTATATGAAGTACTTTGTGTGCTGAGCCCTCTGCTCTTCACTCTGTACACACATGACTCAGTGCACCAAAGTAGCACTCTTGTTAAATTTGCAGATGACACAGCTGGTCTCCTCTCAGCAGGGATGAATCTGTCTGCAGGATCGAGGTAGAGCGACTCACGATCTGTGTTGAGCCAAAATCTTTTTTCCTTTTTCTTAATCTCACCTTTCACTTAAAATGGTCTGTTTGGAAGTTACTTTAAAGAGCGTTGCCTGTACCAGAATTAATATAACCCCTTTATGAAGGCTAATTTTGGTAGAATGCTGCACCAGTGTAGGTGTAGTGATGGGCTCAAGTCTGCTCAAGGCGAACTTAATATTTAAGTTGCTGCAGGATTTTCTGTTCATCAGCTTTGAGGACCAGGTAACTGAATACAGAATCCTGGTGCCAGGGGGGAGAACCAACAAATATTTAAGTAGTATGAGCTTTCTGTTTCCATGACTTTTGAGCATGTCCTTACAGTTTTTTCCCCCCCCGAAATATTTGTATTAGAATTTTCTTACAAAAAAAAAAAACATGAAAAAAAAGAAGAAAAAAATTAAGTGCAATTCCTCCACCAACCCCAAAAAACAACCCCAGGACTCACTATCTGCACACAAAAAAAAGAAGAAAAATTAAGCTTACATGTCACAGTGTTTGACTAGATGTAGGAAGGAAACCAAATATCTTTTAAGTCGTCAAGCTTTCCTTTTGTTATACAAGTCAGTTTTCCATTGCCATGTTGTTCAATAGTTTGATCTATTCATTTGTCTTTGGTCTTTCTGTATTCCTTCACTTCAGAGCAATCAAATGTTTAGCCTGCAAGAAGCAAAAACTCACAAGCTTCTTTCTCTTTGTAGGTCCTTTAAATCCGTCTGGAAAAATGTGCAGAGGAAAGTTTACTGTCCTCTGGAACATCCTGTTCAATCATGAACATGATAACCTTCTAAGTTTGAAGCTCCATGCATTGCCACATGTAATGGAAAAGAGTACTCTCATCTATATTACATTTAACATACACATCAAGAATATTTGAATTGAAATGGTAAAGTTTTACAGGAGTGATATACATTCTAAATAACCATTTGTATTGTAGTAATCTAAACCTTGTGTTAATATTTTGCGTTTGAGTCGATAGACATGAGTTATTCCATCCATCCTCAGGGATTTCTGTTTGTAGATTAGTTTTTCATGCTTGTAAATATGAGAATATTTTCTTCCAAAGCTAAAAGAAAAATATAAAATTGGGAAAGTAGGCCTCTACTCTGTTGGTGAATGGCTTTATTCTCCATAGTAAAGAGTGGAGGTTCAGCAGTAGATTTCAGTGAGGCAGTAACAAAGCTTCTACTCTTTAAGTACTTCAGGTGCTTTTGGGTCAGACTGTATTTGTTTACCAGTTGTTCAAAGGACATCAAGACTCCTTCACTATAAAGGTCCCCTATTTTACTTAAGTCATATTCTAAACCCTGTGGTTTGAATCTGTTATTTCCCCAAATAGGTGACAGATCTCATCTAAACCCGTATCGGAAAGGTGCCAAACTGATATTGTGTTTTAGAGAAAAAGAGTTTTGGTATTTTTTAACATGGTTAAAATTATCTTATGTTTTAAGTCTTTGGTGTTAAATAAAGACATTAACAAAATTACATTAGACTCATTTCATCATTGTGTGTGGAACCTGTTGACAAACTTGAATTTAGTTAATATACGCGGAAAAATTGTTGAATTAAAAATCATCAGTTGATGGAAAGCAAATTTTAGTTGTTAAAGTTACATAATTTGCTTATATTTAGTGAACAAATGCAAAATAAGTTCACTGAATGAGCGTTTGCTTAGTTAGACTAACAGTCTAGTTAGTTCAACTAATTTGTCTTGTCAAGTGATTTGATATAGTTGGGTTAATTCGTTAATTCGAGCTTAGATAAACATATGGTTATAATGTCAGATTACTATATCTTTCTTTGCTTTCATCTGAAATACAATTATGTATAACCTGTTGGAAAAATAAACTTATGTTAGGTCAAAGATTCATTTCTTTGAGTGTAGATAAGGACATGTTTGGTTTAATCACTTTCTCTAGTATTTTTCCTCTTTCACAAACATATCAGTTCACAGTAAGATGAGTGTTCGAACCTGAACTTTTCCGCCACACTCCAGCAGTCCGTACTGGAAGTACAAGTACCGGGATGTCACTTCGCTCGGTGTGCACGAGCCTATCCGGAACAGGGATGGCACGTTCCAGGCACGCAGCAGGAAGCGGTCCACGCGGACTGACACTTTCTCTGTGCCGCACCAAGCCTCCACAGCGCGTGCCACCTTATCCGGGATGCTCTTATGTTGGCGCAGCGGGGGGACGAGCAGCCCGGCCAGCCCGGCGGGCAGAGGCCCTCCGTACGGAACTGGTCGGAACAGCTCCGGTGGAACCAGCGGCATCGATGCGTGCAGGAAAACTGGCAGGCGGTAGGATGAAGGGATGGGGACGCTGTTCATAGCAGGCATCATCTCCTCTGACGACGTCGGATGCAGAACCGGGCCTCCAAGTGTGACATGAAACAGCCTCCAGAGAAGCCAGAGAAAAGCCGACATGACCAGCCAACAGGAAGAGCAAAACCGGAGAAAAGTGGAACCCGGCAGGAAAACCCGTGGATCTGATGTCACAGCTCACCTGCCAGCTTCATTATCACACCTGCTGCAGGCTGATTGGCTCTGCTCTACACATAGCTGTCCCCCCTAACTGTTGTGAAGATTTGATTTTCTTCTTCTTCTCGCATTCTATTGGATTTGATTTTCAATCCGTTTGTTCCCTTTAAATGAATATTTGTAGTAGAAATAACCTAAATAATCATTTAGAAGGCGGAGGAATGCAAAAGGCTATTTCCTGAAAGCAGAAGTGGATGAAAAATAAAATCAGGCATTGTCTCATAATAGTCACAGAACAGAGATGTTGATTATTAACCACTAATAGGGTCGTCATGGTGACATCCTGTCTGACAATAATGTAAAGTATTCAAAGTAAGTCATTAAAAAAAACGCATCTTGAAGTTTGGGAAAAAGCCCTAAACACAAATACCTTCGGTGGCCAGTGGAGCTACAAAGAACATAAAAAACTTAACATATGAGAAACAAACAGCTCCTCAAACTGATATGTAGCCAAATTAACAGATTTTCCCATTTGATATGAGAATAGCAGCTACATTTCATCCATAAACTACGCTGTCTTCTGAAATAAACTCCACAGAAGTGACAAGCAAATGTGGTCATCTGTTGATTCAACTTTCTACAGAAGTGAAAAATGCAACCTATGTTCTTTCTTTCCAGTCCGTGTTAAATCCCCTCTGAGGTGTGTTCCTCTCCGCAGGCTGTGGATGCACATCAGGTCCTGACCTCCACACTGTGACTGGGGGACAGCTGACACGTAGGGCAGATTTCTGCTGCTGCTGGCAGTTAGAAGAAAAACCTTTCCAGTGATTTTACATTTTGACAAATCACTCTGACTTTTTCTTTTCTTACACAACCTTTAATTTGTACTTTTTTTTATTTTATTTAAGAGAAATGTGTAATTTTCAAATGACCATCTATGGCCTAGTCCCGATATTCACACTGCAACCTACGCCCCTCTATGAAGTGTGTACTCAAGGTGAACAAGAGTTCAATTATGTAGAAGACTTTGCTTTCCAAAGTCATTGCTGCGAGGGCCACATAACTGTTCCCTTTTCTGGTCGGGGGCCGGTCTTAGTTTTTCGAGAAAGAAACCTTAGAAAACTTTTGTTGAGGGGGGCGGGAGTGAAACTGTGGATGGGGGGGTGGATTACTGCCGACGACATATTTGCGTTTGTAGATAGATTTTTACCCAGAATGCAAATGGGAAAAAACCGTGAGCGAAACGGTGACTGGTACTGACTAGTATATATCCCATTGAGGGAAACTAAGTTTCATATCTGCTCAAGAGCCCCCCTGGTGGTTGAAGAAAAATCCACATATATATGAAAAAATAAACACTGAATGCTCTCTGGTATTGTTCAGGGGGCCGGACCAAATGAGGAGGCGGGCCGGATCCGGCCCACAGGCGGTAGCTTGGGGACCCCTGCTGTAAACGGTAAAAAAAACAAAAAACTTCAGAACTTGCGATGAGGTTATATTTTGATTGATTTATGCCTGTGACATCTGGCCATTGCTCTGTGGCATTATGCCGAGAACTGCAGGCCCTGAACCGCATCGCTCTAAACTCTCGCATATAGATGAGAAAACAGACTGAAATATGATCGAAGAGGCAACTTTTAAAGATATTCATAACATTATCATGTTTCTTAGCCATGGAAGTCCTACAACAGTGGGTTTTATTTCGCAGATGAATTGAAATAAATACAATTTTGACAACTTTGAGTTATGACTCAAACGTTTTACAGTCTCTGATGAATATTTTCTCCGCTCATGGTTTGAAATTCCCAGCTTTTTCTTTTAACACCATAATAACTTGACGCATAACAAAACAGAGGCCCATTATGTAGAACATTTAATATCACCCTTAACTGTCCAGTCTATTAATATAGACTGCATATATTTTTATTTCTGAGCCTGCCATTATCTGCATCCCCAGTCAATTGTCCTATTGATATGAAACTTATACCAGTGACTCATAGAACATGTGTGATTATGTAGAAAAGCTTACATCTTTCTTAACTCTCTATTTGTCTGAGTTAGCAGGGGATGCATATTTTGGCACAGCAAACTATTAACCTGCCAATAATTTACCTTTTGAACTGAAAAACTGCCCTGTTTTTCAGTTCAAAAGATATCGTACAAGTATACCAATCGCTCAGAGGATATGTGTCATTATGTAGAAAATTTCATGTAACACATTATCATCCAATATTTTCACACTGCAGGTCATGCATTTTCTGGGAAGAGACATTTGGAGGCCGCTGATGACCTTCCTCGCCTGGTGTCACTGGACATTTTGATCTTATGCATTCATTATGTCACAACAAAGGGTAACACAGCAACAATTATTCAGAAAGAACCCACTTTACTCAAATCTAACTCTTAATACACATTCAACAATCTGTGTCAGCTGGGGGTTCTTGGCACAATGCTGGTGGAACCACTTGTTGCAGCTTTTGTAGGCAATCTGAAAATTACATACATACATACGTCATGGGGAAGTTGCACTTCACTGAACTGCTTTCATGATAAACACTTACCAAGCAAAGAGAAGCATAGTGTTATTCATTACCAAATCTGAATCAGTTTCTGTGATTATAGGCTTCATTTAATCACAACTCATCTGTTGTAATGCTTCAGCAATGAATTGTAAAGCTTAGCAATAGGATATGCATTTTTTCTAGATGAGAAAAAAGGAAAAAAATCCATTGTACTGTTTTTATTTCATTGCTGTGCAAATATTTATTAGAAAGCAGAATAATCCAAAGCAGTTCAAAAATCACAGTTGAACATTTCCTCTCAGCATGCCTCAGGTTTCCAGGATAATGTTTAAGAAGTCTTCTGTGGCACCTTGATTGTCACCTGAAACAAGCAGAACATTTCATCTTTCACTCTTCCTGTAGCTTGGAAAACACCAGCCCCTTGTTCTACACTTTGCTTCATGCTCCAGGCCCTCGGCTATCGAGGAAAGACCGACAGCTGGAAATGTGAACTGTGAAACCATTAGATCTGATTTTACCCAATCTTATTTGCTAACAATCGGCCGTGACTTATGTAATGCGACAGCTCATCTATGAGCTCTACAAGTTATTTGAGTGCATGTCAAATGGTGCTCTTTAAAATTAATATGTCTCTGGTTATATTACATTGCTTCAGTAAAGTTAAATGCATCCTTGTTTTATTGCATTTAAGTGGAGATCTGCTGCTGCAGAAAGCAAGTCTCAGGCTTTGTTTTGAGGCTCCGTCAGTCTGTAAACACGAATAAAAGGGTTTGAAGGAATAATTTTTCAGTAAGATATTGTTTGTGGCATATTATAATACCAAAGTCTAAACTCCTTGGCCTGATGATGTGGCAACTTCTGTGATCTCCAATACAGACTTGGGACAGTCCTATGACTAAAGAGAGCTGGGCAGAACCAGTGCCAAGCAATGGTCAGTGGAGTTGAAGGAGCAGTATTATGTACACTGGCTATAAAAATAAAAAAAAAGTTGCCACCAAAGAAAAAGGTCACACACTAATATTTTGTTGAACTGCCTTTAGCTTTGATAACGGCACACACCAGCTGTGACATTGTTTTGATAAGCTTTTGCAATGTCACAAGATTTATTTGCATCCAGTGTTGCATTCATTTTTCACCAAGACCTTACATTGATGATGGTAGAGTTTGACCACTGTGCTAAGAGTTCCCCAGCACATCCCAAAGATTCTCTGGCCAATCAATATGTGAAAATGATGTCTGAACCACTTTTTCATTCCAAGCCCGTTGAATCCTGGCATCTTGATACATTGTCATCTTGGAATATCACCGGGCCATCAAGGAAGAAGAAATCCATTGATGGAATAACCTGGTCATTCAGATAGCCATCTGAATTCAGTCTGTGAACACATACTGTTGCTGACCCCAGACATGACTAACTACAGCAATCCAAGACCACAGCACTGCCCCCACAGGCTTGTACAGTGGCCACTAGGCATTATGGGTAATCACTTCACCTGCCTCTCTGCTTACCCTGATGCACCCATCACTCTGGAACAAGATAAATCTGGAGCAATAGAAAAAAGTCATGTGGTTTGAGTCCAGAGTTTAATCTTTATGCTCCCTAGCAAATTGAAGCCTTTTTGTTGGGTTAGCCTCAATGATTTGTGGTTTTCTTAAGGACACACAGCTGTTCAGTTCCAATCCCTTGAGTTCCCTTTACATTGTGCATGTGAAAATGCTCTTCTTTTCCAGCCACATTTCTTCCTCAAAGATGATTGGTCCCCACCATCCTTCCAGTTTTTAATAATGTGTTCTTAACCTAATTTTAGTAGTTTTTGCAATCTCCTTAGACGCCAGTGATTTGACTCTTCTCAAACAGATTGACATTATTTCCATGACCATGGGATGCGTCTTTCAACATTTTACTTTTTGCTTTGATAAAAGTATTTACTTAGTTACATTTGAAATCATATCCACAACCCTGTTTACCTTTCAAAAAGGTAAACGCAGAAAGAATCACTGATTCTGATGTTGTAAAGTTGGATGTTTAATCAGGTTCATGTGAACATTTAGTTTCACTTTCCTTTGAAATTCCTCCTCAAGTAGATTCCATGTTTATGTTCTTACTTGTCTTGTTTAATCATCAAAAACTATATCAGTGTGGTTATTAATATTTTCTTAGTGACTATGTCCTGTATAATCAGTTTTTATTGAGACTCTAAGAATGAAGACTGAAAGAATGACCCCTCAGATAGACCTGTTAGATCGAGATCAAGAGATTTTTTTAATTAATAAGACTAAGATTTTTATTTCTCAGGTAGCTGATGAATTGCTACAGTTAATGGTTCACCATTTGTAAGTCTATTAACTCTCTACTAATTGGTCAAACCGTTGCTTCATTTCTAAGATTCCTCCCCTTTTCTGCTCCAACCACCACCAGGCCAATTCAGACTCACTCATTGTTAGCTTTCAGGATGTGATGTGCATGTTGGGTAATTACCGTTTTAACTTCTGTGTAGGCTTCCAGTCCATACTCTCCCAACTCTCTGCCATTTCCTGAGGCTTTGTAACCTCCAAATGGAGCCTGGGAAGCAAACACGTTGTAACAGTTTATCCTGCAGACAAAGAGGGAAAACAAAAGTCATTTTAGATGCATACTATACACACAGCTGCAGTAAAGTAATTCCACCCCTTTTCACCTACATTTAGCAGCAAGTTGAAGGAATTTCTGAGGAGTTCCATTTTACAATGTAATTTTTGTTTGCCAAAATATGTTGCCAGTGCATTCAGACTGAGCTCTGGACTTTGACTGGGCTACTGAAATTGATTTGTTTGACATCAAAGACTTGCTGTGTTTGGTGTCATTGTTCTGTTGATGACCAAGTTCACCTGGCTGACAGACGGATCCCATTGGACAAGTTATCAAAAACAGTTGGTGTTTTATAGTTAGTCTCTGAACCTATAAATGGACCATCATCCCTTTCAAATTGATGACCAATAGAAACTATTTGTCTACATTTAATACAGTTTCCCTTTCATGTCGCATCACTAAAAATTAAAACATAAATGAAATTTTACAGTAACACCTGCTTTGCACTGTAACAACAACAGAATCATTAAGAAAAACCTGATGAACAACCTGGACAAAAGTTGTGAGGCCTGTAACTTAATATTTTGTTGATCAATATTTGGAGGTAATCCCTGGATTAAAGGATTTCCGTAACTGTCAATGACACTTCTGTACCTGTCCACAGATATTCTGGTCCAATCTTGGTGAACAAACTGCTCCAGTCATCTCAGGTTTGAAGAGTGCCTTCTCCAGATGAGAGTAAACTATGTTCTTCTCTTGACCTGCCTCATTTTCACGTCTGTGAACATGGAGCTGATGTGCCTTGCCAAGAAGCTCCAGTTTTGTCTGATCTGTCTGATGGACATTTTCCCAGAAGCTTTGTGGTTTGTCAACATGTATTGTGGAAAATTTCACCCTCATTATTTTATGCGTTGGTTTTCCTCCTTGGTCATCTCTCATGACTTTTACTTTGGCTCAAACAATGATTAAAACCCTGATGTGTCCGATCTTACTCTAACGTACCTTGACCTTGGAGTTCAGCTTTCATTTCTTTGAAGGTTGTTCTGGGCTCTTTGGTCACCACACCATTCATTTTATCCTTCTCTTCAGTTTTCCTCTCACAACCAGGGAGGTTAGCAGCAGTCTAGTGGCCCTCTACCTTCTGGATAATCTCTGCAGCTGTAGTCAGAAGAGCATCAAGCTGCTTGGAGACACTCTGATAGTCATTACCTTTAACTTGCTGCTCTATGATGATCTTTCTAATCTCCTAGGACAACCCTCTCCCTCACTTCCTGTGGTCCATGTTCAGTGTGGAACACACCAAGTCACCAAACAGCACAGGGACAACTGATCACCATTTAAATAGGCCAACTGACTGATTATAACCTAGAAAACATCAGGACTGCTTAGTGGTCATGCCTTAGTTTAACATGTCTCTGTGGTCTAATCATTCTCAATCTTTTCTAGAGGTACCATCATTTTTTTCCATTAGTTTTTTGTTTTTTAATGATTCTGTTGAACCACAATTCAAAAGCAATGTCTGAATTTCATTGGTTCATTTTCAGTATATTTTATTTCATTACCTTTTGTCAGTTTAGATATTTCAGTGATTTTTGTGGGTTTTTCCATTCATTAACACAGAGGTACCGACAACTTTGTCTACATACAAATCACACTTTGTAGCTGGCCTTCCTTTTGATTTATACAATTTTTTTCTAAACACTATCTGATTGGCAACAACTTGATGTCCCCCACCAGTAAACTAATAATTTAAGGTTGGCTTAGATAAGTCTTAAGAAAAGGCCACATCACATACCAGACTGTGCCAGCCCGGAGCCCACTGGACACATAGTTCGCTTTGTCAATGTCAGTTGTGAAAACTGAAGCTGCAAGTCCATATTTGGTGTCGTTGGCTCTGGTTATAACCTCCTCCAGTGTTTTAAATTTAAATATCTGCATCACTGGACCAAAAATCTAGAAAAAGAAAAAAAATAGAAAAATAGAAGTAAACGTTCACCCAGGCATCATAACATAGCCTCAATGAGCTATGTGGGTGCATGGGTGTGAATGGATGATGCTTAACATTGTGGGGAAAAAAAACTTCAGTTAAACATCCCACAATCCTGCACTGTATTATGATCCCATCAAACTTATACCACATAACTAACCCAACCAACCCACTGCCCCCTCCTGAAACGCATATCCAAACAGGAACAAGATGGAAATAAACACTGGTTAATGTCGGCCCAGTTTTAATTAGTGGACTGGTACAGATATGTTGACTAATACAGAGTTTGATGCAGAAACATCATGCATCCCTAGTTCCCCAAATCATTGAAGATCAGTGGCTCTCATCACAAGTGGTGTAGCGATTAAGAGAGTAGGGAGACACAGAGAGGATGTGATTATAACCAAGTGGAGGTGGAGTCCAGACAAAGCCCACACCTCCACCTAACAGCCCAGTGGAAGGAAAATGTGGCCAGTCATGTTTGATCTGCCCTAGTTAACTGCCATTTAAAAAAAAAGAAAAAAGAATGGAAATAATGGAAATATTGACTGTTAATCAGTAGAGAAGCTAATGTTTGTAGTATAAATTAGAAGCTACAAATTCCCTATTCAGTGCTATTACATCTAGAATTCTTAAATTTGAAGATCTGGTGGAATTTAAAATAGCTCAA
>NW_006800442.1:358205-359378 GCF_000485575.1 Poecilia formosa | reverse complement strand
TTCTGTGATCATGTTAAGCAGCAACTTATATTAAAAAGTGTTTTATTTCCGTTTGAAAGCTGCCCGCTTCCATGGAAGGACAACAGAAAATCGCTCTTATAAACATGTAATTACTAAAATCACAATACCCTCACTCAGTGGCGCAAAAAGTTTGACACCCCTCTGGTGTGTCAGACACACCAGAGGGGGCGTCAAAACCCCGTCTGGAGGGGGCGGCGCCCCGATGATGCCTTCGCATACACTTCACAGCGCCCTGACGCTCCTTCACCTCACGCACATGTAAATGTAAATGTAGCGAGTTTTACCTTTCACGTGTCTTCATCATGGGGGGAGGGGGGTTAAACATACGGTCGGCCATACGGATAAAGCGACCGTATGTTTTCTACGCTCCTTCACTCTTACGTACCTTCCTTTGAGGGAGGGGGGCTGATTTATGTTTTCACATCCTCCTGAATAATATGTAGTTGCGCCCCTGCCCTCACTTTGTATCCCTCTGAAAAATGAACCCATTTAAATAAAGGAATCCCTCCATGGTGATACCTCGATAGAGAGCGTTCATTTTATAGCGTTAACACCGGTGCTGTAAGTAGTCCAGTATGAAACGGGGGTGTTAGAACAACGGTACCACAGCACTTTTAAATTTCAATAATCAAAATAACGAAATTGTTTCCGTTGTTTTAAAACGGTGTTTTTCAACCTTTTTCAGGCCAGCGCCCCCCCAGCCTTTTTTCCAGGTCCCTCACCGCCCCCCACCAAAGAATTTGTAGGCTACTTTGCACTGACTATTACTTCATTATTAATATTACTATCACTATTGTAGATGTTTTGATTTTTATGCTTGATTCTGTATTTATCATCAAAAATAATTTCCCAGAGAACAAAACAGCCATGGGAATAGAAATTATTTTCACAGGTGTTTACAAAAAATGCAATGAACATTCAATTTAAAATCTGTAGGCCTAACATCCAATCAGAGTGGAAAAAATATTCTTGTTCTTTGCCATTTTCTAGCTGTTAAATATTCCACAAAATGACCAGATAAAAGATGAACAACATGACAGTTTAAACTTTGATCTATTTGCAAAACGACTGAGCTCTGCAGCATTAAAACATGGATAGAACTGTAACTACATTAGCTCTTCTTCTCTTCAGTGTTTCTGTCAGTTTCTGGTG
>NW_006800442.1:351999-358071 GCF_000485575.1 Poecilia formosa | reverse complement strand
CCTTCCTTTGGGGGGGGGGGCTGATTTATGTTTTTGCATCCACCTGAATAATATGTAGTTGCGCCCCTGCCCTCACTTTGTGTCCCTCTGAAAAAAAAATGAACCCATTTAAATAAAGAAATCCCTCCATAGTGATACCACGATAGAGCGTTCATTTTATAGCGTTAACACCGGAGCTGTAAGTGGTCCGGTATGAAACGGGGGTGATAGAACAAAGGTACCACAGCACTTTTAAATTTCAATAATCAGAATATCGAAATTGTTTCCGTTGTTTTAAAAAGTTTATGTCAGTTTGCCTTTTCCCCATCGATATGCTTCCCGACCGCCCTGCACCATAGAGGGTTAAAAAACAAAACGCCGCGCACATTGCGCAAAACTCTGAAACAGGAGAAGCGGGACATAAAACGGAGCGACGAACTAGATGTGAATTATGGCATAAAAACAGAGAATCCGACGCTGAACAGTGAAAAATCAACACATGATGTGAAACATGATTAGGTGGCGCAGCAGGTGATGAGTGAAGATTAATGATGGTGAGCATCAATACATGATAAAATAAATCTAGCAACAGGAAATAAACTAAAGTGATGCAATAAACCAAGAGAGGATAATACAAATCAAAGGAAACTAAATGGAAATGAATGAAGAACAAAATGCAAAGAATAATGCTGTTAGGCCTACTGATTTTAACTTGAATGTTCATTGCATTTTTCATAGACGCCTGTGAAAATAATTTCTATTCCCATGGCTTTTTTGTTCTCTGGGAAATTATTTTTGATGATAAATACAGAAACAAGCATAAAAATCAAAACATCTACAATAGTGATAGTAATAATAATGAAGTAATAGTCAGTGCAAAGTAGCCTACAAATTCTTTGGTGGGAGGTGGTGAGGGCTGGGGGGGCGCTGGCCTGAAAAAGGTTGAGAAACACTGTTTTAAAACAACGGAAACAATATCGTTATTTTGATTATTGAAATTTAAAAGTGCTGTGGTACCTTTGTTCTATCACACCCGTTTCATACCGGACCACTTACAGCTCCGGTGTTAACGCTATAAAATGAACGCCCTCTATCGTGGTATCACCCATGGAGGGATGGAGGGATTTCTTTATTTAAATGGGTTCATTTTTCAGAGGGATACAAAGTGAGGGCAGGGGCGCAACTACATATTATTCAGGTGGATGCGAAAACATAAATCAACCCCCCCCTTCTCCCCCAAAGGAAGGTACGTAAGAGTGAAGGAGCGTAGAAAACATATGGTCGCTCTATCCGTATGAGCGACCGTATGTTTACCCCCCCTGCCCCCCGAGACGAAGACACATGAAAGGTAAAACTCGCTACATTTACATTTACATGTGCGCGAGGTGAAGGAGCTTAAGGGCGCGGTGAAGTGTATGCGAAGGCATCATCGGGGCGCCGCCCCCTCCAGACGGGGTTTTGACGCCCCCTCTGGTGCAGCGCCCCTATGCGTTGCATGCGCTGCATACCCACTTTTTGCGCCACTGAGTGAGGGTATCGTGATTTTAGTAATTACATGTTTATAAGAGCGATTTTCTGTTGTCCTTCCATGGAAGCTGGCAGCTTTCAAACGGAAATAAAACACTTTTTAATATAAGTTGCTGCTTAACATGATCACAGAACTGACAAAACATTTGTACAAAAATACCAGACAAAGTGAATCACAGCAGCGTCATCAGTCGGTGTAACGCTGAACTGATGCGGTGAAGCTACTAGTAGCAGGAGAGGAGCTGCGCCAAGAAGCTACAAACACTGAAAAGAAGAGCAGCTGCCATCGATACAGTTGCAGCCCAACATGTTTTAATGTTACACAATGCAGTTTTACCAAGTTGCTCAAAGTCTGAACTGGTATTGTTGTGCATTTAATGTGTAAAGTTTACCTTCTTCAACCAAATGCCCCCCAAAGGAATCCCAGCGCCCCCTGCCGTCCTCTGAAAGCCCCCCGGGGGGTGGTATCGCCCACGTTGAGAACCGCTATTTTAAAAGGTTTATGTCGGTCTGCCTCTTCCCCATCGATACGCTTCCCGACCGCCCTGCACCTTAGAGGATTAAAAAAAAAAACAAAAAAAAACAAAGACGCGCACATTGCGCAAAACTCTGAAACAGGAGAAGCGGGACATAAAACAGAGCAACAAACTAGATGTGAATTATGGCATAAAAAACAGAGAATCCAACTCTGAACAGTGAAAAATCAACACATGATGTGAAACATGACGATTAGGCGGCGCAGCAGGTGATGAGTGAAGATTACTGATGGTGAGCATCAATAAACGATAAAATAAATCTAGCAACAGGAAATAAACTAAAGTGATACAATAAACCAAGAGAGGATAATACAAATCAAAGGAAACTAAATGGAAATGAGCCTACAAATTCTTTGGTGGGGGGCAGTGAGGGACCTGGATAAAGGCTAGGGGGGCGCTGGCCTGAAAAAGGTTGAGAAACACTGGTTTAAGGCATCAAATAAACCGCTACCTGAGCTCATACAGAAAATGTTTTTTGTAAAAGAAACATTTTCTTTTACAAAGAAAATGTTTCTTTTTCTTTGTAATTATTCTACTGCTTACACAAGCAGTAGAATAATTCAATAAACTGAGCTAAAAGCATTGTTATTTGATGTTATAATCAATCAAAAGCTGAAAATGTGTAGAAACCGAGTAACTTAAGGGGTTACTCAAACTCTCTTCTCTGCCCCCAGCCCTGGTTCCTGAATTCGACCGACCCCTCTGCCTCAACCCAAAGATCCCCGCTCTACTGCAGCAGACTTGGAGAAAAGACAAAGGTCACTGAGTGATGACGATTCTGTTCGTTTAAAGGACAACGGACAGTTCGACTTTGCTGCTTTTCTGAAAGAGGACTTTGCTCCGCCAGGACAGAGACTCTGACCAGGACATCTGAAGATTTCAGCTGCCAAGATCAATTGCCATCGGGTGTGAGTTGTACTGCCCCAAAAGCCTCGCTTAATGAAACTGGTGACACAGGTTAGGGATAGAAATGAGAGTAGGTTGTAACTGATTTGAATTTGAATTTATTATCTTGTTACAAGTTTACAATCTCTGTAAGTGAATCTGCTTGTCATTTACCCCTGCTAAAGCTTGCTTAATAAATTACATACTAAAAATACCAATAGATCTTGTGGACATTGAAATCAATTGAGTCGTTTGATCTGAGGGTTCTCCTGACTTTAAGTAAAATTAACATACATGATTCCAGAGAAGTGGTGGCTTTGTACTTTCCTTTGGCGAGCGTTAAAATAATGACCCTGGGACTTAAATCTAAGTCACTAAATTTAATCTAGCCGGTAACAAGTGCACGTTATTTTTAGGAGAAAAGCTACCGTTAACAGGAGTGGTTGTTGAAGCTACGCAGCAGCGAGGGCTACTCAGCTGACCGTTTCCCAACTGAAAAGGGCCATAACTTCTGGATCTGAAGGTAGTTAGAGCTAGACGTGTTTTTTCCACCTCCAGTTTAAATAGAATATCTCTAATAAACCTATTCTAGGGTAAAACCCGGATTTCAGGGATTTTCCGGACGTGTTAGACAGAGAACTGGCCAGTAGTCAGTCGGTGGTGAGATAAGGGTGGGGCTGACTATTGCAGAATAACGAACAGTATACACACAAGAAAGAGCTTTTGTATTTCAATTCATGGTGTAAAATTATGGAACAAGTTAAATGAGGAGTTAAAACAAAGTCAAAATCTAATACAATCTAAAAGGAAATATAAGGTGGTCAGAAATATCGAGCATTAGCACAAATGTGTATATGTGTATTGAAGCTAACGCATACGAGAGTGTGTGGGTATAGATGTATATATTTAGACATGTACACCCAGATAAAAATGGAACATTAATTGACCTATGTTTTTTTTTTTCCATTTTATTTATTTTAATAATGAGGGTCCCTCTGAACATATTGTACAAGTTTGCGGGGTAGGAGTTCATAAGTTTCTTACTTCTTCCAGCTCCTTTTTGAGCATGTTAAGATTATTGTGGTAGAAAAAATATGTGTCTTATGCATTCCTTGTTCACGTGCGTTAACTTATACTTCTATCATGTTTGAAATAAATAAATAAATGCTTCTCCTTTTAAAGGAGGCAGAACTGGTGAAAGAGGGTAGAGGGTGGAGTAACACTTTCACCACTAGTGGCAGGGCTTGAAATTACAACTGTTTGCCTCTTCATGCATTTCTAAGCAGACCATGGAGATCTCAGAAAACATACAAGCCTGGAGGAAAAACCCAAAGCATAGTACACCATCTAGCCAACCATCCACACCACTCTACCTCCTCCCTGGCAATGATCATGTTGTCCTGGACATCTCCAAACACTGTAGGCTGGATGAAGTAGCCTCTATCTGCAGCCACTCCTCCTCCACACATCAGCTTGGCACCTTCTCTCTTCCCACTGCTGATGTAGCCCAGAATCTTGTTGAACTGCTCCTGATCTACCTGGAAACATCACAGAAGGAACAGCATGTCAAGTCCATACTAAAGTTAGTCAACTTCAAAAGACCCTGAATGTACTGAAAAAGGTCACCGTGACCTTGGTGAACATTTTGGGGAAAACCCGATATGCACAGGCATAAACTCAGCGCGAGCGTCGTAGCTCATGTTGCCCCAAACCCCCCCTATACCCCTATATGGGACAAAGTGGGCGAGGTAAGCTGCTGCATTCAATTTGACACGTCCTCCTTGTGCTCCCACTACATGCCTCGACCAAAGGGTGCGTTCACACCAAACGCGTTTTGAGTGTCAGGCGCATCTGGTTTACTTTTAAAGTAGGGTTGCCACCTTTCAGAAATAAAAATAAGGGATGCCCACCACAGCACGTGTCACCCTACTCTCATGGGGTGGGATTGTTAAGTTTTGCAACGGAATGACCGTGAATTAGCAGCGCTGCAAGCAGCTCATTTCTCTGAAGAGCTGACAGTAATAAAGAGAAAAGCAGAGAAGATCTGAGATCTGTCATAGATCTGAGTTGTGCCGACAGTGTAAAACACCAGAACTACACAATGTTAGCTTGGTGTGATGTGAATTTTATTTTTCGTTTGAATTTAAAAAATAATAAAGTTCATGATCTGAGTATTCATCTTTATGATTGGGCCTGGACATTTTATTTATAAGACAAAATAAAATATCTGGATTTATTTAATCCATCAGAAACAGAACCTTGAGGCTCTCCGTTGCTGAGTGTTGCTGCAAGTCAGCAGAGAAATAACCGCAGCTGCTGCACTCCAGATCTTGCGCAACAGCTGAATCTCCCCACTGGACTAGAACCGAACCGAATCACACATTAACCTATTATTGAAAGCAACTTGCCACTGGAAAGTGTCGTAAGATGCCCTTGTGGAGCTCGGGTAACTGTTGTGCTGTTCGTGGCTATACTCTAATAATCAGACTACATTTAGTTTGTGGCTGCAGCAAGTTCAAGATAACCCACATCTGCATCCGAAGCAACTGAGTCAGTGAAGTAGCTATGCTATTGCAGGTAGCTACATATGCTAGTGCGGGTAGCTACATATGCTAGTGCGGGTAGCTACATATGCTAGTGCGGGTAGCTACATATGCTAGTGCAGGTAGCTACATATGCTAGTGCAGGTAGCTACATATTCTAGAGCGACTTGAAGAAATGCGGCCATTTCTTCAAGTCGCCATCGCTCCCTGCAATAGCTGTAGGTTGCGGGGAGTAAACCTACAGTAAACTGATATTGTCACATTTAAGCTTTGATCGCTGGTGTTCCCACATATTTTATAGCCTACAAGCTCTGGAGAAAGCCGGTTAGCGTTAGGGTAACATGTAAACAAATGGCAGTTCCGGCTTGCGGTGGAAGTCACGCCCATTATTCACGCAAAGCATCATGGGGCATAGGAATAAGGTGGATAGGCTTCACCCTTTAAGGCAGGGGTCACCAACTCCAGTCCTCCAGGGCTACCATCCTGCAACTTTTAGATTCATCTCTGCTCCAAAATGTCTGAATTCCCTCACCAGCATTCATTCCTCTCTGCAATAGGCTGGAAACGAGCAGCAGATCCAGGTGTGTTTGAGCAGAGACGCA
>NW_006800442.1:345446-351319 GCF_000485575.1 Poecilia formosa | reverse complement strand
TGCATACTTCCACGTCTCCATCATCCTGAAACACCGAAAGTATCTGTGTTTCTCCTTCCAGGGGCACAGTATCAGTACAACAGTCTGTCATTCAGTTATTCTCTCGCCTTGCGCACGTTTTCTGAATGTGTGGAAACAGCCTGCAGCCACTGCACATGGAAGGGACGAGAGTCCTCTTCTATCTGGACGACCTGCTTTTACTGGCTTGGTCCAGAGAGGAATCACATCTGCTGAGGCTGGGATTTTCCATCAACTGGGAAAAGAGTTTGGCTATTTCATCCCAGATGATCGTTTATCTGGGAGTGGAGCTGAACTCAGTTATGAGAGCCCGATTAGCACAGCCGAGAATCGAGGCTCTGTCAGCGCAACTCCGCTGTGTCAGCCCTCGCAGCGTAGAGCCAGCTCTGTCAGTCACACGGCTGCTGGGGATGATGTCAACGGCTCACGTGGTGATTCCGCTGGGTTTGTTACACATGAGATGCCTTCAGAGATGGTTCGCTCTCGCATAGATCCTGTACGCCAGAAGAGGCGCATGATCTCTGTTCTTCCTTCAGTGGGACCCAATTTCATTCACTGGGGAAGCCCCAGTATTCTGGCAGAGGGAGTTCCCCTCAGTAGACCCACGTATCGCTGTTCACAGATGCATCCCTGTGTCTGTCTCAGGTGGTTGGAGCACAGTGGCCAGATGACATGACTCTTCATATATATGTGCTGGAGCTCCTCACGGTGCTGGAGGTGACTCACCACTTTGGTCCTCTGCTGAAGGGTCAACATGTTCTGATCCACATGGACAACAGAGTGGTGGCAGCCTACATAAATCGCCAGGGAGGCGTACGCTCTGCTCAGCTGTTAAACATCGCCAGACAGCTGCTGTGCTGGGCACATGTAAACCTGCTCTCGATCAGAGTGGTGTACATCCCCGGCGTCCTGAACAGAGGAGCAGACATCATGTTCAGGGGCAGCCCTCACTATGGGGACTGGAGTCTCCATCACGATGTAGTCACTCAAATATGGAGCAGATTTGGGAGAGCGACAGTGGACCTGTTCGCCACGCGGGAAAACGCACAGTGCCAGCTGTGGTTCTCACTGAGTCCACAGGAGGACCCACCACTAGGGGTGGACGCCTTCGCTCACAGCCCGTGGCCAAAAATGCTCCTTTATGCTTTTCCCCCAGTTCCATTGATTCCACGGCTCCTGGACCAAGTTCAGGAGGAACAGCTGCTGTTAATCCTGGCACCCGAGCACAAGAACGCAATGTGGTTTCCCAGTCTGCAGCAGCTGGTGTCAGGTCGACCGTGGAAGCTGCCATGGAGAGAGGATGCGCTCCTCCAGGCCGGGGGAGCGATCAGGAGTCACCCAGAAATAGGCCAGCGTCTGGGAACAGGAGCACCTAGGGAGGCTCGGTCTCCCTCAGGGTGTGGTGCGCACCATTCAGGGCGCACGAGCCGCTTCTACCACAGCGTTATATGCTTCGAAATGGTCAATCTTTCAACACTGGTGCGCGGGAGAGAGGGTGGAGCCCATTTCCTGTCTTGTAGGCGGCGTGCTGTCATTTCTCCAGCAGCTTATGGACAAATTTAGCTCTCAGCACCATTAAAACATGCTGCAGCTATTTCCTTCTGCCATGAGGGTTTTTGGTGACAGAACAGTCTTCAACCACCCACTGATGAAGCGGTTTCTGAGAGGTGTGCGCATAAGCAAACCAGTGTCACGGCCACTTGCTCCTCTGTGGGATTTAACACTGGTCCTACACGCTCTGGTTGAAGCTCTATTTGAGCCTTTAGCCCAGGCTCCTCTGAAGTTCCTGTCTTAAGAGGAGTCTAACTGCTCTGCTGTTGGTCCTTTTGTCTGCAAAGAGAGTGAGCGATTTTTCCGCTCTCTCTGTTGCTCCTTCTTGTCTCAGAATATGAGCCGATGGCAGCTCAGCTGTGCTGCGTCCCAACCCTGCTTTACTCCTCAAAGCATCACAAGCTCGTTCAGATCAAGGGAGATGTCTTTGGAGGGTTCTTATCCCCCTCCTCATAAATCTGAGACAGAAGCTGCATCTCATCTTCTCTGCCCTGTGCGCGCACTCTCTTATGTGGTGCACACCTCTGCACTGCGTCACTCTCAGCATCTGTTTGTGCATTACAGAGATAATTCAGTGGGGTGTCCTCTGTCTGCCCAGCTCCAAGTCCACAAAACACATGTAGACTGGTTGGGCAAACTCCCACACACCCTCCAGGACCCGGCTGAGGGTATAGAGCTGGTCCAGTGTTCCACGACCAGGATGAAAACCACACTGCTCTTCCAGAATCCGAGGTTTGACTATCTGACGGACCCTCATTTCCAGGGCCCTGAATAGACCTTACCAGGGAGGCTTAAGAGTGCGACAACCCTGTAATTGGAGCACACTCTCCGGTCCCCCTTTTTGAACAGGGAGACCACCACCCCAGTCTGCCAATCCAGGGGAACTACCTCCGATGTCCATGCAATGTTGCAGAGTCACGTCAGCCAACACAACCCTACCCTTATGGAACTCCAGGCGGATCTCATCCACCCCCGGGGCTCTGCCACCGAGGAACTTTTTAACCACCTCGGCAACCTTGTCCCCAGAGATTAGAGAGCCCGATCCAGAGTCCCCAGGCTCAGCTTCCTCAATGGAAGGCATGTTGGTGGGATTGAGGAGGTCTTCAAAGTGTTCCGCCCACCGGCCTACAACATCCCGAGTTGAGGTCAGCAGCACATCATCCCCACTATAAACAGAGTTGGTGCTGTACTGCTTCCCCTCCTGAGATGCCGGATGGTGGACCAGAATCGCCTCGAAGTCGTGCGCAAGTCTTTCTCCATGGCCTCTCCAAACTCCTCCCACGCCCGAGTTCTTGCCTCAGCAACCACCCGAGCCGCATGCTCGAGATGATTGAGGGACGAAGAGATGCTGATTTCTGGTTCTTTAAGTTCTGATGGGTCTGCAGTTCTCCTCTCCTGATCCATTCTGTCTGTCATACAGCAGCACACTGCACATATTTTTTTTGTTTTTTAAATACCTGTATTCATCTTCACTGACATTATTCACCCTGGGATTTGCGTCTTCCCTCTAACGAGAGGTTTTGCTTCTAAGGATGATATGCCACTGCGTATCGGGCTGAGGACATTTTAAAAAGACACAGGCTAATCGCAGCTCACCGTGGCTGCGTAGTGTCCGTGTTTAGGCAACTACAACAGCGTTGGCCATAGCTTTCTTTGGGGTCCTTTTTACATCCCACCCATAATCCCGCCACGTAACATTTAGTTGACCTTAATATTTCCTGTGTTTTATTTTGGTCATTATTGTTATTAGTAGTGTTGATATGTGTGTAATAGGCGTGTCTATCTGACATTTATGGAAATACAGAACAGATCTCGTCCCGTATCGGTTCAATATGGGACGCTACATTTAACAGCCAAATACGGAATGATTCTGTATTTTAAGGGACGGGTGCCAACCTATTTCAAAGTCTTGTGAAGGTGTATTGAGGGCAAGTTGAGGGACCACCACGGCACGATTTGAAGCATTTGATATTAGGTGTAGGGGGTCCTTCTTGCTGCTATGAGCATCAGCACCTCTAACAGCATTTCAACATGAATTTAGTGAAATTTAGGAGAGAGGAACCTAAAAAGCAATCAGTGATAATTGTGGTTTACTGAAATATATTTGTGAACAAACAGAGCACAAACTCAAAAATTAAACTCACAGAATCAGATTTTAGCTATGGTAACAAAAAAATCTAAATATGAAGATTGTTCTTTGAACTTTTACAAAATAAATTTGCCAGTTCCTTAAAATCTTAAATTTAAATTTTAAACAATTTAAAATCTTTCAACTTACTTATGCTGAAACCATTAAACCAAATCAAATTTAGCAGCATTGATATTCTGCAAGTCAATGACTTAATGCAATCTGCTGTGTTTCCTTAGACACAAACTGTTTAAACTAATTTAAATATAAACTGAACTTAATGAACTGAGTAACATTAAGCTCAGTTACTTAGTGTTACTCTGCTGATGTGTGACTGAACTGAAATGACTTTCTAAAGTGCCTAGAGACGACATTTGTTGTGAAATGTGGCAATATAAATAAACTGAATTGAATTGTGAGAGTTTGTTACCTGAGGGCCCTGCTCAGTCTTGAAGTCAAACGGGTCTCCCACCACTCTTCTTTCAGCACGTGCCACACTGCGCTCCACAAACTCATCGTAGACATCTGATTGGACGAAAACTCGAGAGCCAGCACAGCAACACTGGCCTTGATTGAAAAACAGGCCAATGTGGGACTGCTCCACAGCATTTTCCACTAAAAAATTATTCAAACAGAATAGGCAGCAACTTTAATGTGATCATAACAGGCCGTCAGAAAAAATATTAGGCAAAAAAAACAAAACAAAACAAAACAGTGAATTTGTTTGAATTTAGCACAGAATGGTTTAAAAAGATCATTGTGGAGACACAACTTAAGTACAACACTGAGTAAAAAGAATACATACAGTTGGCATCAGACAGAATGATATTTGGACTCTTTCCTCCCAGTTCTAATGTGACTTTCTTCAGGTTACTGCTGCCTGCTGCCTGTTGGATCAGATGACCCACCTGACAGAAAAATCAATTTGGAGATGAAACAAGATTATACAAAAAATCATTAAATGAAAAAATATTTTTTACCTGCAACATGTGAACCCATTAAACTCTTCTCCTTTACTCTACACCAAAATAAATCTTAGCTGATGGGTACAAAACCTTCCTAAAGAAACTGATTCAAGTTGATTCTTGTTAGGAGGCAGAATAAGACTAACCTCAAATACCTTTACTGAAAATATTCTCTGCTTCCCAAACGAATTAACAGCAACCTGTTTTACAGGCCTACTCACCACTCTGCCTCTGCATGGATGTCCTTGTGTGTTCAAATACATGCTGAAAATATAAAAGTACAACTCACCTATGACCCATTTACTGTGATTTTGTAGAAAGTGAAAGACAAAAGGAGCTCCACCCATTGACCTGAGTCATTTCATCTTTGGCCATTAAGACCAGCTGTGTGACTAGTTTAGGGTGAAATCTCTTATCCAAATAAAGACAACACTTACACAGCATAGGGATTTATTTAAACACACACTGGAAAGTGTTGGATCAATCCATGCTTTCAATGTTGAGGAGGTGATTTGTAGAGCTTTTAAAGAGGACATGTCATGCAAAATTCACTTGCCATCTATTATGTTTTGTTTCCATGATGTCACCACATTTGGTGTGGAATTGCTAAACAAGGTCATTGACTTCCAGCTAATCAGTTTTGTGAATCTGCCATTTTTTTTTCCTTTGCAGTGATTTTATATTCCAACTTCAGCTATGCAGCATTGAGCCTTCTCACAGTGCTGTGTGCTAGCTTTAGCTGCCTCCTGCAGTTTCGTGGTCTTCATTCTGTTGCTCTAAGTCAGGCTCTGCCTTCAACATGTATGGATGCTGGATGGTTGTCGACATCTTTAATAAGCTTTGATAGCAGAAATATGATTGTCTACCTCCAGAGAAACTTTTTATCCCAAATTACAAAATGGCTGAATGGGATGGAGTGGAATGAGGACGGGAAATGTCTCATTTACATACAAAATTTTTAAAAAAATCTTACAGTATCTGACTGTTGTCTGTTTAAGATATAGTACAGAGAATGAGCAAACATACAAGTCGCAGTTCAGTGAAGACAACTAAAGGGTGGTTCAACTAAGGTCCAAGCAATTAGTTAAATAGCACTCGGTTGATGAGGGAACAAGGTGGGTGTTTTATCGAGAATATTGTATTTATTGAACATAATTTTTGTATTTTGATATAAAACGATGTTAATGTTTGATTAACTGTCAAACTGTTAA
>NW_006800442.1:342729-344898 GCF_000485575.1 Poecilia formosa | reverse complement strand
CTATGGGAGAATAACCAACATAGAGTCATATGTGGTGAATTAGATGTGTTCTGTTGAGGCTTGTTTGTCAGTCTGAGAGCACCTTTTGAAAATAACAAACCATAAGCAAGTCTTAAACAACCTTCCTAAATATGTATTGTATTTTGTATGAGTTTCAGTCTCTGAAATTAGTGACAAACATTAATGAACTTTTTCACAATATCAGGGTTTCCCCCTGTAAAGCTTTTGCTGATTCATATATGTAATTGAATTTATTTTTTTGTTTTGTTATTTTCTTTTAGTGTTTCCTCATTTAGCTGGGAGTTGTTTGTTGTTTTTTAACTGACGTTTTGACTTGAAAAGAGTTTTTTTTTTTGGAAGTCAGTGTTGCTAAGCAATCTATACAAACATCTGACAGTATCTGACTGTTGTCTGTTTAAGATATAGTACAGAGAATGAGCAAACATACAAGTCGCAGTTCAGTGAAGACAACTAAAGGGTGGTTCAACTAAGGTCCAAGCAATTAGTTAAATAGCACTCGGTTGATGAGGGAACAAGGTGGGTGTTTTATCGAGAATATTGTATTTATTGAACATAATTTTTGTATTTTGATATAAAACGATGTTAATGTTTGATTAACTGTCAAACTGTTAAAACAGTTGAAATACATTTTGGTTAATTTGTAGTATAGAAATATAGGTTAATTAAATACACGTGATGTAGATGTAATGTTGTTGTATAAAGTAGGTTTTTTTTGAGTTAAAAGAAAAGGTTAGAACCTCTAAGAACTGCTAATGGTGTTTTGTTTGTGCATTTGTAGTTCTTACGGTGTGTTCACACATAAAGGCTGTTAAATAAAGGGGAGTGAACCATCAGTTAAAGAGAACATCTTTTCGACCGGGATGCTACAGTAAGAACTTGATCCTCCAGGAGTAACAGCTTCACCTCCGGGAGAAGTAAGAGCGTGACCCAAGTTGAGAAGAGCTTCACTCTGAACTAAGAAGTTGTTCGACCCACTCTCAGCATCAAGCATGGAAGCATCTGATCAGGAAATAAAGTACATCAAAGACCTACAAGTCAACGATGAAGAGGATGCTCAAAGTTCTGTTCGTCAAAGGAGGCCTACAGAAAAAATGCGAGCGTATCAGGAGGAAGAAACTCACAAAAAGGAAAAACGTCTTCTTAAAGTTTATGATCAATGGAAGAGGCAAGTACACACAACAAGAGAACAATTGAAAGGAGACAAACAGTCAAATTGCTTCACTCATGGACATCTTAGAAAGAGAAAGAGATAATGTCATAAAGTTATACACAGAAATAAGGGAAATCATTACTCCCTGTAGTGACACAAGGCGACTTATAGATGCATGCGAAGCAGTCACCAATGACATTATAAGAGTTGCATATGAAAGACTCTCAGGCATAGATAACTATGACAGTAAGAAAGTGAAGACACGTCTACGTGAACTTCTTGATCCAGACTATGCTCAATCCATTTATAGTTCTTCCATCACACACTCAAGTAAACATTCAGCTGCCAGTAATTCAAACTCTACAAGGTCAGTAGTAGATGTAAAGAGAGCAGAAGCTGCTGCAGAGTTAGCTGCCAAGGAGGCAGAGTATGAAGTTTTATTAGAAAAAGAAAAACAAAGAGAAAAGATTAAACTTTTGGAGGAAAGACAGAGAAAGGAGTTAGAATCTCAAAAACGTGAGTTAGAGAGATTAAAGTCTGAAAGGGAGTTAAAGGCTGCACGAGCTAGATTAATAACCTATGACCAGGAGATAAAGAGCGTGAGCAGCGTTCATGTTGACTGTGCTAGAGCAACTCAAAAGGCTTCTATAGTTTCTGTTCCCATTCAGGTCCCTAACAGCAACGTTGTGTCCACCTCACTTTTACAAACAGATGTCCTTTATTTGGCCCAAGCATTACAGGACAGTGTCGCCATAAACAGACTGCCAATGTCTGAACCCTCCACGTTCACAGGCGATCCAATAGAGTTCATCGAGTGGAAAGCTTCTTTTACTGCACTCATTGATAAAAAGAACATATCACCTGCAGACAAGTTACACTACTTAAAGAAATATGTAGGAGGTTCAGCTCGACAAACGCTTGATGGCATCTTCTACAGAAACGACAGTGATGCCTATCAGGATGTGTGGGAACGCCTCAATCAAAGGTATGGACATCCT
>NW_006800442.1:325922-333820 GCF_000485575.1 Poecilia formosa | reverse complement strand
GACTGTCATGACAGTCTTATTCAACCCCCTTCAAATAAAGTGTTACCAACTTTTCTACCTAAGGCTATGCACCTGAGGATAGGACTGGAATTTCATTAGATCTAGATGTGAACAGAAATTTCTGACATATTTACCTCTGTGGATCCAGTAAAGGCCACCTTGTCAACATCCATGTGGCTGGCAATGGCTGCACCAGCTGTTGGTCCCATTCCAGGCAAGATATTGACCACGCCTTCAGGAAATCCAACCTGAACACAAAGGTTCAACATAACACAAATCCAAGTAACCACTTGCATTTTTATTTCCAGCACAGGAGAGAGAGAGAAAAAAAAGTCTTGGTCTTTAGTAGGTCTGCATGAGGTGCCATGTTCCCATGTTCTTTCCTCTCCTAATTTGTGCTTCCTAAACTCAGTAACTTTTAGCATTTTGTCATTTCTACATGGTGTAAGACTCTGTCTAACTGACTAAATATTACATTAGTATTGAAAATGTAAGTTTAAAACTCTTGGAATATATTAGCCAACAAATACTGTACTCCAAACAGTCCTTTGTGATATGTGTGGGACAGTACCCCACACATGGACCTCCTGCTTCCTCTTTAGGACCAAGTGTGCACAGAGCCTGTTGTGTATATATTGTTCTCGTTTGTGTATTTTTAGGGTTAAAAAATACACCTTTAGGTCTTTAGGTCGTGTTCAGGTAGAGGTGACTGTAAAACAATAAAACGTGGAATACCTCTTTAATAAGACTGGCCACATAGAGTGCTGTGAGTGGTGTTTGTTCAGCAACTTTCATCACGACAGTATTACCAGTTGCTAAGGCTGGCCCAAGTTTCCAGGCCTGCATCACCAGAGGGAAGTTCCACTGCAGCAAAGAAGAAAAATACAGAGTGCATTACAGTATTGTTACCTTTTGTCTCATGCCAGAACTTCACTGCTGCCAACACAATGCTGCAATCATAAGAGTGTTTGCAGACAGCACCAAATTACTTTACTGACATTCTTATTGGTACCTTTACAGCTCAATGAAACAAAATGTCATCTCAACTGGAAAATGACTATTAAAATCACCCACTATCCACCTGAATCTCCTTAGTGTGCGAGAGGAAAATAAAGGATTTGATGTTTATTTCAGAAAGATGTTAAGATGGTACAGGGCAGAAGGAAAAAAACATGTCGTATCAGATGTATAATAAAGGAAGAATTCACATGACAACATTTTACCCTTCAAGTACATTTCTGTTAACAGGACAGAGTTCATTTAGTTATAGGTTAAAAAAGGACCACGACTGAATACAAATGTATTAAATAATTGGAAAAGACTTGGTATTGACCATTTCAGTGGATCTCTAAATGAAGAAACTGGTCACATACATTGTTCAGGGGTGATGTTGATAGACTCTTTCACACCAAACACCTTCAAAGTTCTCAGGGTTCTATGTACTGGGATCTTCAGTTCAGTTTTTCATTAGGATACAAGTCAGGTGCTTTACCATCCTAACAGTTTTTCTCTGAGACCATTGCAGAGTTTTCTTGACTATGCATTTTGAACAAGTCTCCCCCCTCCACCCCCTCCCCGAGTCTTATCAAGAATGTCCTGGAAAATTTCTCTATTCATCCTTATTTCCCTCATAAGTAGTTTTCCAGTTTCATCTGCTGTAAAACAACCCACATTGTCTTGCTCAATCATATAAACTTAATTTTTGACATGGCATTTATAGGGTATTGAAACAATCTTCCTCTGAATATGTTGTGCCCAAAGACACCCACAACGCTTGGTTGTTAGAGCAGGTGTAACGTGTTCAGTCCTCAAAGTGGCTGCCACAGAAAGGATTGTGGGTCATAGGCCATTTCAGGCCTCTTGTTTCTCTACCCTTTTTCCTGTTTGATGTTCAATAGACGCCATAGTGCCCAACATAAGCAGTGTTCTTTCCACTTGTTTTTTCAAGAAGTCAAAAGGGTAGTGAAATATACATAATATTGGAAAATATTGGTGATTAGCCATAACATTAATATCGGCCCAAATTTTCATATCAATGCATCCCTAGTTTTAAATACACATAAATAAATTATATAAAACATACATACAGGTATTATCTGTCCACAGACTCCAACAGGTTCATGTCTGGTATAGGTGAAGTAATCTCCATCAACAGGGATGGTCTTCCCCTCCCACTTGTCTGCCCAACCTGCATAGTACCTAAACACAGCAAATACTCCAATGCAGTATATACCATATGGTGCAACACAGATTTTGTCAGGATTTTTTTGAGTGTTTGTGCAAATTTTACTTCCACAGCTGACATCCGATTTAAAACAAACACTCAAAATGACCCAAAATGTCAGCTTTCGTACTATGGAATCCTTCATAGAACACACTACACAGAGCAATTATGTTCCAAATGGATTTTTCACAAACAGACATGTCCAAACTTCAGCAGAGATTTTGTTTGATGACTGTCTATATGCTCTGTGACACAGTCTGCCCAACTTTTGACTAAAAAAGTCTAAGGCCTACATGGAACACACATCTGCGCCCGACTTTGCCTTCTCAGTGAAATCACAAGTGGATTAGGAAACAGATCTTTATTACAAAGAAAAGATGACTTAAAGGTGCAGTGTTATGAGTTTCCCTGGCACATTTTGTTATAAAATGGTGCTGTCAAGTAACTATGTTAGCTTCAGTTGTTAGTTTAAAAAAAACCTGTATATATAAACTCTAACATAAATGAAATTTTACTTTGTAATTTAACACCTTGAATTTGGGCCTCTGTCTCTTTAAAAGCTCCTGCTCTTCCTGAAACCTGGCCATCAGGAAGTCATCACAACATGGCTCCTCGACTAACCCTCTAACAACTTTATCAGATTTGCACTGAAATGTAGCTGGTATGAGATCAGCAGACACACAGTTCCACTAGGAGACTGCTGTGGGAATTTCAGTTATCAAAGAATGAGAGTCTGTTTCAATAATTAGAGAAAGATCAATCTTTGCGTTTATGTTTCTTTATTTAAAAGGGAAAAAAATGTTCAAAGATCTGTCTCACTGAACACGGTCAGCAGAAGAGCCCTGAACAACACAATGCATCATTATATAGTCACAGCAAAACAAAGGCAAACCCAAAGTCTGAACTTATCTCCATGAGGTTTTGTCCTCATGCAGCTGTCGCTCACCTCATTGGACGGAAGGATTTTTCAGTTAGACTTTTCATTTGAAACAAACATCATGTATGGCAGGAAATGAGAGCTGATGAGGATTCCTACAGAAACTTCTAGTTCTTCTTTATCAGTAACTCATAGCTGCAGGGTCTCTCACACTTACACAGTAACAGATCAATGAAAAAAAAAACATTCATACACATAACACTATGAATTCAAACTTGTGTAAAGTTAAAATGAAATAAAGAAATAAAGTTAAGTAAGCTTAAAATGAAATTTTCTATTACATAACTGACTAGTCTGAAGGAGCCGTATCGGCGGGTCGTGGGGAAAGCTGCTCTGTGAGGCAGAAGCTCTGATGCTTGGAGCTGCACCTCCAAAGTGCAGTTGAGATGTTAAAGGTTTTATGATCAAGTAACTAAGTTACAATAACAATCAAGTTACGATTACAATGAAACCAAAGCAGCTTTAAAATGTCCAGTCTTAAAAATAAATACATTTTAAAAAACAACTCATTGTTTGGGGGCTTCTTACCTGAGACATTTCACAACCAAGGGTAAATCAGCCAGATAGGCGATGACATACGGCTTCCCGTTGTCCAAGGTTTCCAGTTCCTGAGGCAAGAACACAGATTCACATACAAAGGTGGCTTTTGTTGAGTAGAAGTTCACTATCTAAATGCTTTAATAAAATTTAAGTAACTGGTTGGCAACAATGTCAGTTTCTGATCAACATACTGACTTAGTGTCCAATATGGTCCTCTCATTTTCTTAGAATGAAACTGGAACCATTTTCAAATGCAAATGGTGGATATTTTAGTATTGAACCCAATTCTTGTTCAAGTGCGAGAAAAAAAATCAAAACTATTTACCCACAATTAAAATTCAACACTAAACTGAATTCTGCCTTCTGCTTAAAACACCTTCATAAGACATTTTAGAGAGCCTATTTTCTAATAGTCACATCTGTATAGATTACATTTTCTTAAAACTAATTTGGTAAAAACAAAACAAAAAGAGGCTGCTAACTGATCTGACATTGGCTTCACTGTGTTGGCATTGTGATTTTAGGATTTATGACTTTAGTCTTAGCAAAAACAGATTACATCCAGAGAAACTGTAATATGACATATCAGATTATTTCTATACTAGCAGAACAACAATTTCAATCTGTGAGACTGAGCCGGTTTGTTGTAGACCCTTATGCCAATTTCACACATATTCAATTTCACACACATTAATGAAAAGAAATGTAAGCATGTTATTTACTGTACTGGACTACTAAAAGTAAGAACTTGCCAGACATTCGTTCAAATGCTGTTTGACTGTTGCAACATTAAATATGAACTCACAGCGAGGTAGGCAGAATCTCTTTCAACAGCGTCGGCTAATTTGTAAAGAAGCCTGCCCCGATCAGATGCATCCATACGGCGCCATGGTGAGCCCAGCCTGAAGGCGTTATGTGCGGCCTTCACTGCCTTATCTACATCTGCCTGAAAAAGGAGAAGCAGTTAAATTTTACCACAAGACTTGAGGTATTGTTTAACAATAAAACACAGAAGGCAAAAAACAGTTTGTGCAGTGACACTTTCTGCTTTCTGCCAGGAAACAGCAGGATGACAAGAACCCCAGAAAACTTTCTCTAAAGGTCTTCCCCTGATCTGAAACCGAGTTGCAGATCCTGCTGCCTTGGCAGATCTGAGGCTTTTGGGTTACATGGTTTGTTCAGCAAGTTCTGGGTCCTCTCCCAGTTGGACATGCTTGGAAAACCTCCAAAGGGGGCATCCTGATCACCAGCCTCAACTGACTCTTGTGGATGCAGAGAAGCAGCAGCTCTGCTATAAGCTCCTCATCCCATCTCTGAGGCCGAGTCCAGTCACCCTGCAGAGGAAGCTCATCCTAGCTGGCTTAATATTTTCTGCATTTTTAACGGCATCTAATTCAAAAGGACAAATGAAAAGCAAACATTGTAACTCATGCTAAGTGCATCTTCTTCCTGTCATTTACCTTATCAGCCTCTGCAACCTGGCAGATGATTTCTCCAGTGGATGGATTGATTGTAGGAAAGGTTTTCCCACTCACAGCTTCCTGCCATTCGTTGTTAATAAACAGCTGAAACACAATACACCATTTAGAGAGATTTCAACTTAATTCTCTGATAATATTTCAATAAATACAAACNTATTTATAGGTAAAAAGCTTTGAGTGCAATTAGTTAAATGAACAAAATGAAACAAAAATAAAGATTACATAACAAGAGGCCCCCACATTTTTTTTGTTTATAGAAATAGAACAAATGTGGGGCCCTATCAAATACAATATTAATCATATTCCATTTTTAAAACTTGTTTTAGCAGTAAAAATTAAATGTTGCATTTCTTTAACTAGTATTAGCAACTCAGGAAGGAGGTGGAGGAGATTGATATTTTCAGAGATTATCTGTCTCATAACATGGTGACAGCTTTAACAAATATAGAGAAAACATATTTTTTATTAAAGTTATATACTGCAACTTTAAAAAAACTCTCCTTGTTGCATAGTCCACTTAAGATAAAGGAATATACCAAGTTGTGTCCAGTAAAACAAAAAGACCCTTTTTATAACCTTCCACAAAAGAAATCCAATGTGTAAAAAAGAAAAAAAAAATCAGAAAATGATTTGATGAATATGAATGCAATGTAACAAGTACAACAGTCAACACAGTTCTGTCTCATAAAAAGTTACAATAAACAGTTCCTATTTTTGTTTGTTCTGCCTGTGAACTTCTAAACATTTCCTACAGTCATTTTCACTTTACCTCTCATCATTTATTGTGTCAGCTAACAATTAATTATGACAAAACAAAAGTCAACTACATTTTATTGTTTGGCATCATGGCTCTCCAGAGAGAATTTTTGACTGCTCCCCTGAAAGTTAACAGATCTGAAAATGCAGAACTTCTGCATGTCTGGTAGAATATCTCTACTCCTTACGATAAGACATTTCTTTGGCAACAATAATAAAGTAATTGACATTAAATGCTGCATATTTCATAACAAAAAAAATTACCAGGGAAAGAGCAAAATGTTTGTATTAAATACAAACATTTTGTACTTAATGCTAACGATAAGTATTAACAACACAGCTTTTTGCAGCAAAAATCTTTAATAGATTCCAAATCATTGATAGTACATATTTTTAGAAGAGTAGTGCTAAGAAGCTTTGTTGAGTTTTGATGACCTACCTTTAAACAAACCCACAGCTGTTCTGCACAAACCAGCATATTTCTATTTTTCTCTTAGACTTCAGAGCGTTCTTCTTTACAGTTGTTTCAGATTACTCTTTCTTCATGAGCAGTTCTTCTTTTACCCAGCTTGGATTTCAGGTGCTCAAACAGCTTTGATTTGGGACTGTTTGGGGGGACTTTTTTTTTTTTTTTTTTTTTTTTACAGTATCCTAACAGGGCTATGTGGTCTCCATATGATGGCAAATAAGTCTTCATCTGTCATGAGCTACATGACGTTGGTATCAATCTAAATAAGGACAATAACATATAATTTGTTTAAAAATGGAACAAAAATGGAATTAGAATTGCATGCAAATGATTTGAATTAAATTAGATAACATTGCTAGACACATGCTCTAAAAAGCATGTATAGTTTTTGAAATACTGATTTTTTTTTCAGCTAGTACCTTCTCTCTCAGCATGGTCTCCATAGTTTCCTCAGGAATATTCCTTTGTCTCAGGAAATCACTCAGGTCATCCATTCTGGAAGAGAAGATACACAAGACCATCATCATATGTTTCCAATATAATGAAAAGTCATACTACAAAATATAATAATTTTACCTGAAAAACTAATCATAATGTAGTCATTCATAATGCCATTCAGCACTATGTTTTTTGTCAAATGATTTTACTAAGACTACACTTGAGCTATTTCAATGTTACAAATAAATTCTTTCACCAAATAATTAGCATTTCTTTTACCAGTCATTTTATTAGTGTAATTACACAAATATATGCATATACAGTGGTTTTACTTTTAAAATGGACTCATCTTGAGAAACCTCTTTAAATTCACAGAAAAGATAAGAAAACATTTGTTGGTAATAAAGAACTGTATCATTCCATAATGACCTTGTCTTTAGCAGTAGAAAAGGAAACACTGAAAATTAAGCCATCTGTGGAGAACAGAGGTCATTCAATAGAGAACGGGAGAAACACGAGAAGTGTGGCCTAAGATCACAGCCTTTTCTGTGATCAGAAAAGGCTGTGAAAATCCAGCTGCTCCACGCTGTTCACAACAACACACACTGTACAAAAGCAAGAACATGTTGTAGTGGTTGTTATTTGAACTTACTGATTAAATCAATAAAATAGATTTGCAGACAGACAAAATATATATATTTATATTTACATTTCTTTGCTTGGGGTTTAGTTTCTTAAATTATTTAGAATTTAATAATAATAAGAGAGAGCGAGAGAGTACATGACATAAAATGCCATGACATATTTTAGTTTAACTTTTAAAAAATACATAGGCTCAGAAGTATCATTTTGGTGTCGCAGTGGTTTGGGAGCGAGATGCAGCATCTACGAACTACTCACCAGTTATTACACCACGACTTTGTGGTAAACTGAACATGTGTCATTACAGCAAATAAAACCACGTAATCCTTGGATATTAACTAAAGTTACCAGAAAGTGTTGAGGAAAATGAATATTTTTAGTGTTTAATATAGTTAATCTCACGGCATGTGA
>NW_006800442.1:313510-325687 GCF_000485575.1 Poecilia formosa | reverse complement strand
TTATTATTATTATTATTATTATTATTATAACCTGCTACTTTAATAGTGGCCTGTATTAAAGCAATGCCTGCTACTTTATATTAAAGTATCTCTTTATATTAAAGAGCCTGCTACCATACATCTGCATAAAAACATAATTATTACTGTTAATGTAAAATACCAGTGTATTTGGAAATCGTTTGGTTCTTGTTATTGTATAAAATCAAGTTACCAAAGATGAAACATCAGGTAAAATAATGTTTCACCCCACTTCCTTTGCCAGGGTCATTCCACTCCAGTAATGCTCACAAATGTCCCACACTCATTTGGAGTGAAGACAGGCCCAGTGGTTTCCAAAACTGCTTATGAGCCTTCTTTATGTTTATAATGAAAACACTCTCCTAAACCTTGAGATTTTTAAGTGGAGAAGACAACAGTTCCTCCTGTGAGGAATGTTCCATGGGAGCAGGGACCTCCGCTAGTTAGGTGTTAGGTTAGTTTCTGAGGTACAGTATTTATATAACTTCTGCTCAGTGTCCACTCAGTGAGGGTGGAGTTTGCCCACAGGAACAGAAAAGCTTCCTGTCAAAAGCTGTATGAACACCTGCTTTCTCGCAGTTTTCTAGTGAAGTAAAGAGAATAGTGAGAAAGTGGGCTTGTGTGTGTGCGTGTGCACCTGTGTGTGCGCGTGCGCATGTATGCACACGTTGAAATATGTCTCATAGTTGCAAAGAAACAAATAGAATTGGATTTTTTTTAACCCTTTTTACCCTTCCAAATTGATACAAACAGTATCTATGTGATATGTAGACACAGGGGAGAAGGGGGGAGCAAATGCGTAACATGAACCGTTTTTAATTTACATGTAGAGTGTACCCATTAAGACAAATAGAAAAAGTTTCATGCAGAAAAAATACTTTCAACTATTTTTAAAATTTCTTTAAACTTTAAAACGGGTCAATTTGACCCATAACATAACAGGAGGATTAAGAAACAGAGATGTGGACGGAGGCGTCCATCTGTTTCACTGCCCAGCCCGCAGCACCATGCCCTGCTGTGAATCAACATGGCTGGACAGACGAGAAGTCTTTCTACAGTCTAGTCCTAATACTCAAAATGCACCCTAAGTCCCTCTATGAAGTGTTGACTCAAAGTGCACAGGTTACAAGCATGCAAAAATTTGAGAATTGGGACAGTATGCCCCTGTGTCGTAACTTTGACATCTAAAATGGCGGAACTGGTCACTGTCTAGGGATTCATTCTGCTCAAAAGTACTACAAAACTAAACAACAACAAAACAATGGATTTTAAATGTGCAGTAAAGGTAGTTTTGCTTTCCAAAGTCATCGCTGGAGATATTAAATTGTTCAAATGTCTGGAGTTTGTTATAACTTGTTGAATACAGAGCAAAAATTTATGTAATCACACATGCTCAGTAGAGTGAAATAAAAATCTTTTCAATAACTTTACATTTGAAAAGCGATTTTCCCCCCTTAGGCGACAAATGCAGCTTGCTCTGTGAACATTGTCATAAATGGCAAAAAAACAACACATGCACATTAAAATGTACTAATATTTAATTTAACAATCTGACATTTGACTAATTAGAGACATAATTACATATTCAGCTGTTATGTGAAAAAAATACTCTCTTATGTGGCTAAAAGTTAGTTTGGCTAAAAGTTAATCGGCCGATTTCCGTGAAAAAGTGTATGATCGGTGATCGCGGATCACGGTCTCTTGTTGCCGATCTCACTTCGCAGCCTGCATGTACAGCTATCTCCTCTTTCCTTCACACTGCGCAGGCGCGCAGCAACAAATCCTAAGCGATGTGGCGAGGAAATATAAGAGAGTGAATAGGAAAGTTTGCGTGTTCCGCCGAAGAAATACCTCGGGAGTGAAGCACGTCAAAATGCATCAACACAACGAATCTAATATGACGTTTAAAAAACAAACATTTGACGGAGTTTGGCTACATCGAGGCTCAATGCTGGCAAAAAAGATAGCAGGTAAAGCAGGTAAAGCAGGTAAAGCAGCGCACAGCTACCAATACTCACCCGGAATAGCATCACGGTGAGAAAGCTAAACAAATAACCCCAAAAATTATTTAACTCAACGAACTATTAGGACGCTGGTTCTGCTCCAGCTGTTGGACTGCCGCTTAGTGCTACATTTCACAGACTGTCACACCGAACGTCTGCGTAAAACTGCTGCACGCAACTTAAACAAAGAAAAAAACATTTTACATATTGTTGTTGTGCAACACCCTCCTTCCCCCTTCTCTCTCTCTCCCTACTTCCCCTTCTGAGAGGAGGGAGATGTGCTCTCCAGCTCTCCATCTAACGGGTCCGAGAAGCCTCTAAACTCGTGAGTATTACTACAGATGAGAATATAGAGGGCATTCTGTTTAAGCTGGGCGCGAGAAAGACTAGCCTGGCTTCTGACGACCTCCATCCAGATGTCCCACCCTTTTTCACCCTGTGAATTCGCCAGATCGAGCAGCTAGCTAGCTTCACAGAGCACACCTGTTAACGGTCGCTCTTTCTCTTTATTGTGTTGCACACTCGAACAAAAGTGGTGTTGAGAAATGCGGTGGTTGTAAATTTCCTATACTTCTTTTTTTCTGAACATTCAAAACACATTCATCGATCCGTGCGTTACACTATTCGCTATCTTTTCTTCTTCTTCGAAACTTAGGACCCTTCCGACCCGAGGCTGCGGTAAGCAACCGTCAGTTGTGGACTGACGAAGTAAAGAAACAGAAAACGTTAGCTTCAAAGATATGAATGCATCTTCTTAAGCTATCTTCAAGATGAGCTACCGTTGTCAGTATGCCAAATTGATTACTTTATACTATGTTAGCTTATATTACAGACTTAGCTTAAATTAACAAAACCACATTTCTTACCGTTGTACACAGCTATGTTAGTGTGTGCAGGCGGAAGGCGTGACCGACAATAAAGTCAAACCGGTACAGGTGGACTGAACCACTTTGAAAGGGGGTTCAACCTCCACAGTCTCCAAACGTCCTGAGCCGATATAGACTATCTCATTATAATGAGATAGTATCTCATTATAATGAGATACTATCTCATTATAGCGTTTCAAACCTTTTTCGAGGTTTGAAACGCTGGCCTGTTAGCGTAGGCTTCTGTTGCCTTTGATTACTCATAAAAGACACTCGAAATTCCTTTTTGGATCAAAAACAACCCGTCGAAAAAATAGGGTACAAATGGACTGCAGCTCATTATAATGAGATAGTATCTCAAAATAATGAGATAATTTATTTTATCTTTTTTTAACAGAGTGGCGGAAATGGGCTTCCATAATTTTCAGATGTATGATGTAAGATCTATAATCAACGGCATTAGCTGCAGTTCATACTCCAGACCAGATGGTGGCGGTATTGCACACTTTCATTTTTATTTTATTTTAAAAACGCCATAAAAGAAAGAAAACCTTGAAAGCCAATAACAGACTTCAAAATTCGCTACTTTTTACTCTCATAATATCGCCTTAACCCTTGTGCCTGCGAGGACTGAAGCAAACGTGGAGGACTGTGGCAAATGATACAAGTTTTCCGTGTGCGGGGTGGGTTGGACCCCATTTGTAAACACAAGGGTTAAAAGTAGAGAGGGCCTTGATAATAGTAATTTTGGTAAATTCAAGCTGGTGACGTCCTACTCCGAGTTAGACGACAACACAACAGGACAACAACCAATGGAAATGAAATGTGGGTCACAAAAGGAGCCCGAAGGGACGAAGGATGCTAACGTGTTGCTAGTTGGTGGTAAGTTTGCTTATTCATTATCTTCGTTTAATTATAAACAGTGCAGTAAAGATATATAACTTACGTTGGTTTCATAAATAATTATTTTATAAATTTTATTGTGACTTGTGTGATTATTACTATTGCAATCATTCAGCTTCATGTTATAACTGCATGAAGGCTGTTTATTGCGACTTATACTTTTATTCATAATCTTAACCTGGTTTTGATTAAGCTCCATAAGACAGAGAGACTTTGAGATTGTAAGGTTGTTGTTATAACTTGTTCATCAATGTTTCTGTGGTGATCCTGGGTGCTCGGGTTGTTTTGCTGCTGCTTCTCGCTCCTTCCACCAGGGGCCGCCTGGTGGATGATCTCTGGTGGGCGTGACCGGCGACGCTGGGATCCTCACACCTGTCGGAGATTTTCTCATCTCCGCAGAGGCTTAAGAGTGGAGTCAGCCAACACATCCATGCCATCATCATAGCGTTTGTTGACTCCTTGTGAACCTCCCAGTGACTCCAGTTGTGTTTCTTCGTTTTTCAGATAACTTCCTTGTGACGTTGTGGTCCGACCACTTGAGGCTTTTGAGCTCCTGGCTGTACCTGGCGTACTGACCCCTCGTTGGCTCGGTCTGCCCCGGTGAGCTGAGGTCCGTATCTGTCCGCCCTCCACCGCCGTCCGCTGGATCTTTCCAAGACACCAGCTGGTTCCGCAGCAGAACCCCACACCCGAAAACACCCCGGGAAATCCCAGCATCCACCCCCGCTTACCTGCCGCCTGACTTAGTAAGACCGTTGCCGCTCGTTGAGAACTGAAAGATCTCACAGTCCTTAAAGTCATTGCTCATTCTCTCTTCCAGCCCGCTCCAGTTGCCGCTCCCCCAGGAACACAGTTGATCTGTACTGTTGTTGTGCTTTATATTAAACATCTTTACTGATTATCGGTTCTCTGGTTTTTTGCATGTGGGTCAAGAAGTTGCCTTCCGTCATGACAGTTTTTATCTTCAAGATATTTTTGCAGTCTAAGCAAAGAAGATGAAAGAGGAAGCAGAGAAATAAGGTGTTTGGAAACCTAAAGACTTTTCTGTCTCAGAAGAGGCTCCGACTCCACCAGATCACCATCCAGCTCTGAGGATGAACCTCCACATCATCTTCCTGATGTAAGTATTTTTATTTATATATATATATATTTTTTTTTTTAGTAAGAAGCTCGCTACATTTTCAAGAAAAAAACTGGTGTGTTACCAACACCAAGGGCTTAATAAAGATGATTTGATTTAAAGAATTTTTCCCCTTGTTAATCTAACATTTCTCTTTCATACATTTTATTCATTGTTGGCTTTCAGGGCCCTGTGATGGACTGGTGACCTGTCCATGGTGAACCCTGCCTCTCATCTGATGACTGCTAGAGATGGACACCACCAGTCCCCCTCACCACCCTGCAAGGATCAGCCTGTTCAGATCATGGATGGAAAGNTGGCATTTCTGGAGAACTGAGTCTTCAGCCGGTATGGAGACAGGTTTGGAAGACAGTCTCTTGGTACACTTTCCTGTATGAAACAGTTCTTAACATGGCATCTATCCCCCCTTCATGTCATGTTGAACAATAGACATTACGGGCCAGGTAATATCTATAAAGTCACTCTGCCATCTCTGCAGGTTGTGTGTATCAGACTGTAAAGTTTGACTTTCAGTTCCTGCTCCATAACCCTTCATTTAGACCCACTTATGCTATTATGTGCTTAACATACATCAGTCTAAATCAACTTAACATAGCAGTCCAAATTCCAGATGTGCACTACTCAGCTATCAATATGCTTAAAGCTTATGATTCTAATCCCCTCTGTCCTGTGTAACTACACAGGACAGAGGGACAGGTTAGGTAACCACCTAACCTGAACATATAACTGAACATTGTGACCTAACCACAATATGAACTTAACATTACTTGTGCCTAACCATAAATGTTGGTTGGCCTAGCTTGTTGTATGTGAGTGTTTTGGGTGGATGTCGTTGTCTAGAAGGATACTGTCTTGAAACAGGTTCCAGCCCTCTCTCATCTGTTTCATCCGATGACACTGCCTCGGCGGAGTCTTGCTCGTCTGCTTCATCAGATGATGCTGCTTCCACAGGATCTTGTCCATCTGCTTTATCAGATGACGTGTGCTCCTCTGCCGCCATTTCTTCTTCCTCTCTGTACACTCCTCCTTCCCACTCAACCTCTAGTTCTGCACCCACTTGAGCATCCTCTGCACCTCTACTCAGCTGATCTTCAACTTGATCAGGTTGTACTTTTGGATGGGTGATGAACCTCCAGTTATCTTCGTCATCAGAGCTGCTATCACCATTCTTGTCAACACATTCTTTCTGCTGTCTTCTGTTTCTACTCTGCTGTTGACTTTTCTTGTCCATCATGTTTTTCACATCTTTCTCTGTTTCAGCTATCAGAAAATCACAAGGCAATAGTAAGTTTCTGTGCAAAACTCTGACCTTCCCTGTGCCTTTCTCCGGATGTACTGCATAAACAGGACTGTCCTTATGTTTCCTTTCAGTGACTACATAGACCTTGTCTTCCCAGTACGACCTGAGTTTTCCTGGTCCCCCTCACTCCCTGAAATTCCGCACTAAAACCCTAGATCCTGGCTGCAATTCCACTCCATGAATTCTCCGGTCGTACCCCATCTTTGCTCTGCTCCGCTCCTTATGTGCTGTCTCAGATGCCAACTTATAAGCTTCTTGCATCCTTTTTCTCCACTTACTGGCATAATCACTGTGGGAGGTGCTCTGATCAGTTGGAGTTAACCCAAACATCATGTCCACTGGCAGCTGAGGATTCCTGCCATAAAGAAGGTAGTAAGGTGCATATCCAGTTGCTTCGCTATGCGTACAATTATACGCATGCACCACTTTGGGCAGGGAGCTCTTTCAATCTGACTTTTCTTTTTCTGTCAGGTTTCTCAGCATTGAAAGAAGAGTTCGATTAAATCTTTCTGCTTGCCCGTTTCCAGCTGCATGGTAGGGAGTTGTACGGGAGCCTTGGATGCCACAATACTTTTCCAGCTTAGAAAACAGCTTGTTTTCGAATTCTTTGCCCTGACCATGATGAAGTTTAGCTGGAAATCCGAACTTTAGGGCAAAGTCTCCGAAGATCTTTTCTGCAGCAGTTTTTGACGACTTATTTGTGCATGCATACGCTTGAGCAAAGCGTGTAAAGTGGTCTATGACAACAAGAATGTATTCATATCCTCCTTTACAACGCTCCAAATGAAGGAAGTCAATGGAGACCATCTCGAATGGGTGAGTGGTAACAATATTGACCAGTGGTGCTCTTGTTATCCTGTTTGGATGCTTCCGCTTCAGGCAACTACAAACCTTTGTCACATAGTGTTCCACATCCCCTTTCATATATGGCCAGTAAAATCGGTCACGGATTAAGTTCAATGTTCTCTCCACACCAAGGTGTCCCATTTCCTCATGCAGTTCTTTATATATCAGCTGGTGGAACACCTTGGGCAGCACAAGTTGAACTCGATTGGAGGACTTCCTAAGAAGGATCCCATCTTTATTGACACACAGTTTGTTTCTTTCTCTAGCGAATTCAGAGATGCCGTTACGCCAATTTCTTTTGGCATGCCGGGGCCATTGTTTTCTCATCACAAACTCACACACCTTTCCAATCATCGAATCCTCTTCCTGTGCTTTTCTGAGGTCCTCTGGTGGTATTTTGGCCACTGTTGGTGTTATGTGTTCCTGTTCTTCATCATTGCAGGCTGGCATTATGCAGGCTGACTGCAGGACACAACCACGGCTCTTGATCATGGGATGTTAGCTGGACTGATTGTGTGACAGAGGAAATTACCTCTGGCTCCATCTCCTGGACGCATGTCCGCATGTACTCCTCCATGACCAGGGGCATCCTTGACAACCCGTCTGCATCCCCATTCACTTTCCCCGGTCGATACTTGATGGAGAAGTTAAAGTCTACTAGTTCAGCTATCCAGCGGTGTGTGGTGGCATTTAGCTTGGCTGATGTTAAAACGTAGGTTAAAGGGTTATTGTCCGTATAGACGACAAAAGGGTGCATAACAAAGGTACTCTCTAAATCGTTCACAGATCTCCCACTTCATTGCTAAGAACTCTAACTTTCCAGAAAGGAGGTGGTAATTATTTTCTGGTGAAGTTAGTGTTCTTGACCCATAACCTATGACCACAAGTTTGCCTTGCTGTTTCTGGTACAACACTGCACCGAGGCCTTCTTGAGAGGCATCACAGTGCAATATAAATGGTTTCTCAAAGTCAGGGTAACCTAATAGTGAAGGAGACAGTAAATACTCCAACAGCTGGCAGAGAACATCCTTATGACGCTTTGTTCATTCGATTGGATGGCTTGAGGGAAGCTGGTCTGAGGTTTTGTGCCTTCCCTTGTTTGTTTTTGACCCTCCTCCTTTCACTACCTTTCCAGGTTTCTTTTCTGTACACAACAGGCTGTACAGGGACTTAGCAGTGCGCAAGAAGTTGGGAATATATGGACGATAGTATGATAGGAAGCCCAACATTTTCCTCAAATCACCCACTGTTTTTGTTATGCGGTCTTTGAGTGCTTGTACTGGTGTGATCTCAGCAGGATCCATGCAGTAGCCATCCTTGGACACAATCTTTCCCAGAAACTTCACCTTATCTTTGAATATTTCACATTTTCTTGGCGTTAATTTCACTCCATGAGTCTGATAACGACGCAGCACCTCTCTCATGTCGTGTAGATTCTCAAACGACTGGCTGTGGACCAGATTGTCATCCAAATATGGCTGAGATGTTTCATCCCTAAGACCTGCGAGGCACTCCTCCTTACTCCACTGGAACTCTGCTGGAGCCGAGGACAGGCCAAAGGAAAGGGAATCCTGATCCACTCATATAACCCCCAAGGTGTTATGAATGCGGTCAGTGGTCTGCTACTCTCCTCCAGGAAACCCTGATGGTATGCCTTGCCCTGGTCCAAGACAGAGAACCATACACTTCCACTCAGGTTATTAAGCATATCCTGCACTCGAGGGATGGAATGACGATCCGGAATAGATTTCCGGTTCAGCTCACGATAATCCACGCACAAGCGGAGGCTCCCATCTTTCTTGCCCACACAAACTATGGGTGATGAATATGGAGATCTGGATTTTTGAATCCAACCTCTGTTCAGTAGGTCTTCCAGATATTCCTTCACCTCCTTAAGAAGCGGTTTGGGGACAGATGTATAAGTCCATCTTACTGGGGTTGTGTCGCTCAGCCTGATTTTTAACTGCAGGGATGGGATGCACCCCACATCATGCTCATCCTTAGAAAATGCATTACACTCCTCATGAAGCATCCTCCTTACATCTTCTTGCTGCTCAGGAGTCAGGTGGTCAATGGGCACTGGCGGGTCCCACAGATCATGTTTGGATGCCTCAGGCTCTCTGTGTTCTCCATGTGGTTCATCGGAAGCTGGACAGTTGCGGTCGCTGGCAGGTGAGATTATCTCTGTTTTCTTTTCACTTGCACCCATAGGATAAACTACTGGATAAACTGCTTTAGTCTGCTGCAAGTATCCCACTACAGTGCAGGGTATCAGCGCAATATCTGAATGAGTGTCGTTTGTGACTGGAATTGATACTGCTGACCGGTTTCCTGTCTTCAGGCAGACCATGAATGCGGTCAGTGGTCTGCATTCATGGTCATTTTGCATGCCGGGCCATTTTGGGACCAGCTCAGGCTCAAACAGTACTTCCTGTCTTTTTGAGAGGGGACCCATCCTCACACTACACTTCACCTCTTTGGTCTGACCCGCAGGAATCACTGTTTTTAGACGTCCAATTTTCACTATAGCTTCCTCATTATTTTGGAGAGCTGTTTCTACTAGGTGAATTAACACATCTGCCTTTTTGCAGTCAAATGAGAAAGCCTCTTTTACTGCTATAGATGTGACACCAGGGTGGTGCTCCATGCCATTCTTTACTAAATGTTCAATAACATTGTATCCAATGATTGGTGGCTCAGCCACTCCAGGCTCATTAGAGACGAGTACTGGCACCAGCAGTTCTGAATTCAGGCCTCCGTTTGATCCTAGTTTGAATTTTACTTCCACCCAACCTGCAAAGGGAATGGGGGTCTGATTTGCTGCTTTCCCAACCAAAGTCTCTCCCTCCTCCAGGAGCTCACCTGTGCTGCGTAACTTGATGTGGGGAAGCTGGGATCTCCTCAGGCTTTCATTTATGATGGTGACCTGTGAGCCGGTATCCCACAACGCCTTGGTTGGAACATCCTCAAAGAAACAGTCCACCATACACTTATTTCCTATTAGAGCTCTCAGCTTGGTGTGATGATGTATGGAGAGGTGACTGGCATAAGTGGAACCTACGATTTTTTTCGCTTTCTCATCCATTTCCACTTGCGCCTCCAGCTGTTTAATTCGTTCACAGAGCCGCTCATACACCTTTTCCTCAGCTTCTCCTTGCACCACCGTGTGATGTTGTGAGTGTAAGGAGGTCTGCATGTTCTCATTCATGCCATCGGGTTTCACAGTCAACCTTTTGGGTCCCCTGCAACCCCTGGAGAAGTGTCCCAATTGTCCACACTTAAAACAATGTTCACATTGATCACTCATGTTGTGCTCTTCACATCCTTTGCATCCCCTTTTAACATTCCTTCTTGCTTGGTGAGTAGACTGAGAGCTGGTTATGCTTTTCTTGATTTGAGCGATTTCTTCCCAGAGCAGCCTTACTGTTTCACATAGCTCTGACTCCCTTGAACTGATGGGTGCCGATGTTTTACGGTTCTTTTGCTTCACCACTTCAGCTGACTGTTCTTGGATTGCCAAACTGGTATTAGATGCAGCCTGGTTTTGCTGTCTGAACTGCATTTCTGTTTGTAGCTCGTTGACTTTTAGAGTTTTAGTGTTGTAGCTTTTCCTCTGTTTGGACTGTCGTTCTGAATCCACACTTGCAGCCTCATTCATCTTTTCAATAAGAGTCTCATCTGTCACAGCTTGATCAAGGTAAGGCTTCAGCTGAAACTTTATGTTGTCACTCAACAGTCCAGTACTGACTGATCTCAGGAATTTCCTCTGAATGAAGTCGGGGGGGCTGTACTGCTCATCTGCATCTACTTCTCTTGAAGGAAGCAGCAGCCTCTCTTTCAGTTCGATTGCTCTGAAGAGGAAGTTTTGGGGGGATTCCCGACTGTCCTGGGAGACAGTCGGGAATCTGTCTCCCAGGACAGATTCCCGACTGTCCTTTGGATATCTACCAAAGATATCCATGGATATCTTTGGTAGATATCCATGGAACTATCCTCTTTAAAATGTCCCTTTAGAATTGCTTTCAGCTAGGGTAGAGTCAGATCATGTTTATTTCAAGCATGTCACGAATGCTCAAACCAGGGCTGATTGATTTGATTACAGCTTCTATTACTTCAACATCACTGTGTCCTTTACTCAGGCCTCTTTCAATCTGATGCATTAAGTTTGTGTATGAGAGCCTGTCTTTCTGACCTTTTTCCCCTATCTGACCACATATTTTAAATTCCCTCCGTATGGTCACTTCTGGAAGCCTATTCGCTGTGGTTGACATCACATTTTCACCCACTGTTCTCTGAGGCTTACCCTTTATGTGTTCATTTACCCTCCGTATTTCCTCCTGCAACACTTGGTTGTTAAGGTGGAGCTGTGAGTATTTTTCGGCCAAGTCCATTTGTTCCGTTGCAGCCTGGGTGCTTTGTGGTGTGTTGCACGTTGCCACCTCCTCAGCAGAAACTTCAGAATGTTGTGATATCTGTTCAATTGATTTTAACATTCTCTGCAGATAGCACCGCGCCAGCTCCTCCTCTTCATCGTTAACCGTAGCATCAATGGACTCTGTTATTAATCGTATTAACGCTCGCCTAGTTACGGAATGTACGCTTTGGATTTTAGCTTCTGCACACACCTCTCTGAGCTGATCCAACTGCAAGTTGAGAGAGACAGTCTCTACCAACTCCTCCATGTCGGTCGCGCGCAGTGAAAGCGTGCTCCCGCCGCTACTTGCTCCAGTTAGCATCCCTCCACGAGAGTCCCGCGACGAAGCGTTAATAAATCTCGGTGGAACCTCCAATATTGTGTTGCACACTCGAACAAAAGTGGTGTTGAGAAATGCGGTGGTTGTAAATTTCCTATACTTCTTTTTTTCTGAACATTCAAAACACATTCATCGATCCGTGCGTTACACTATTCGCTATCTTTTCTTCTTCTTCGAAACTTAGGACCCTTCCGACCCGAGGCTGCCCTAAGCGCCTGTTCGAAACTGATCACTGTCCAAACTTGTGTCACTCTCAGTCCGAATAGCTACCCACATACACGTGTTTATTCCGCTAAACATGGACAATGAAACAGTGCTTTTTAATAAAACAAAACATTCATAGGAA
>NW_006800442.1:311744-312581 GCF_000485575.1 Poecilia formosa | reverse complement strand
TAATAATCTAGCCTATCTTTCCCTAATGCTGACACTGTGAACTAAAATAAGAAAACTTTGAGAGAGATGAACGGAGTTTGGCATTTTGAACCCCAGAACTGGCCTGATGATGAAAAAGGTGTTGCAGCAGCAGGAGGCTCCCAGTACAGGAAGAGTACCGAGTCAGAGCGGCAGATCTCGGGCCTCAGGGTGACTTCCTCATGCTCGTAGCGGTCCTCAGCTTCTTGTCTTGTAGTTCCTTTCTCCTCGTCTCATGATCTTTCTGGTCCATCGAGATGTAGACGAGCTGGTCTCATGGAAGGAACACACCAGTTCTTCATCTTTGCCTTTGTTCTTTGCCTTTGTTCTTTATCTTTGTCTTTNAGTTCTTTGTCCATCTCGATCTTGGCTCGAAGCTGCCTGAAGGATCCAACCAAAGATTCCTCTGTTGCACCCACCTTATAAAGGCTTTATCCACCCTTTTGGTGTGTTTGCATTGGCTAGCTTTGTTGCTGTGCCTGTCTCATTAGCTGACTACTTGGACCGATGATCTCATATCCATCATCTTGGAGACCTCATGACCTGATCTCTGTTCTAGCCCTAACCCTTACTCAGCTCAGTCACAACCAGCAAATCAGAACCAGCATTAATCAGCTAGCCAAGCTCTCAGGAAGTTTTGATTCATTAACTCAGTATTGGCATTATTATTTTGATGCAACCTGCATTTGACTGATATTTATTTTTTTCTTGACATTATTTGATATCGGCAGTGTTGAGATAAATTTGACTTATGCATAATTTATGGTACTGACAACTGTTGAGATTAGTAAATTAGTTAAATCATTATGATTACTATTA
>NW_006800442.1:289893-298465 GCF_000485575.1 Poecilia formosa | reverse complement strand
CGACAGTTTAATTTTTATCATTATATTATGGAAAATAATGAATTTTATCAAAATATGCTAATTTTTTGAGAAGGACCTTTATATACATATAAAGTCCTGATGCTACATATGAAAAGTAAAGACAATAATGGAACTAAAATGTCCTTTTTAGAAGAAACTATGAATATGACTTTATAGACCAAAAATGTAACAAGAAATTCATCAGAAACTCTGACATCAGTTTTCTTCTCCTCTAGTGTGAGAAGAAAACAACTGTTTAAAAATCATGATATCTCTGAAGAAAACGATAGCTTTTTATTCCACTCCCACAAAAATTGTTAATTTCATAATTATGTTTAAAAAATTTCCCTATAATGACTTTCTGCAAAAGAAATTCAAAATAAATAATTCCTGTGGGTTTTGTGACTGAGATTTTAAGACAATGCACCTATTTTCAATTTGAACTTCATTAATGTTTTTAGAAAGATTTTCAAAAGTGGATATTACACAAGAAATCTATTCTATATTTAAATTTTAATATAATAAAATCTGGTCTTCTAACGGGATGAAGAGTTAAATTATGATATTAACTTAATCCTCTGGTCAAGTTTTATTCACAGATACTGCTTTCTAAAAATCAACTCCATTTTTAAAGTGAAAATTTTTTATTTAAAGAGAGCGCTTCAATGTTGCAACATCACAAAGCCCAATCTTTATGTCAATATGTTAATATCTTAATTTAAGATCTGAAATTTGTCTTGCATTTGTGACATTTTGTTTTACTTCCCACAGTTTGTGACTATTCTTTTTTATTTCTTCTTTTTTCTGCTCAGTTAGTCTGAAACCTTTTTTTTTCGTTACTAATGTGGACCTTGTCATGCTATTTTCTTTCAATTTTCTATAAAGATGGAAAAAACAAAACATTGCCATAATTCCACCTTTTAACCCAAAAGTAATGAATTGTGGGTAATACACTTCGCTCAAGGCTGTAGAAATGCAGACTTTGCACAAGGGCAGAAATGGTACCCAAAATGGGCGGAGCAAAGGGTGGATGTGGAGAACCTGGGACACACTACGCACTCAAACCCTTCAACATGAACGCGCATTAGAAGAACACATGGGCGGAACAAGAGTGGAAGTGCGATCTGTTCTGACCATTTGTGCTACATCGTCAGCTTTTCCTGCCATAGTGCGGCTAGGTAGCTATGGCTATCTTACGGTGCTATGCGTCTAAAAGTGCTACAGTCATGTTTACAAACCGAAAACTATATCAGGTTGTGTTAATGTTAACTGTCATCATCAGGTAACTTAGGAGTTATGCTTAAATTAACAAGTTATAAACATGACGAAACCACAACAGTATCACATCCTTCATCAGAATATCCTTTAAAATGAAAAGCTATCGCAGATGTATGCACTAATACTGTTATTAGAATATCTTATCTTTATAAAATATAGCAGTATTGTACATGTACTAAAACCTTAAATCGGTAAATTGGCATATCCCACTTGTACAGAGTAGCACTTTCTGTTGCATCAAATCCCTTCATCTACCTTTAGAAAACATAGCGGTAGCATTTGTTGGTGCACTTAATCCTTTCATGAGAATACCCAACTTTAATAAAATACTTAGATAGCACATTTTGTAGAACCAATTACCTGTATTTGAATTTCCTATGTTTTGTGAAATACAGAAGTAACACATATTGATGCACTAAAGACCCTTCATCATAAAATCCTACCTGGTAAGTCGGTAGAGGATGTCGATGCACCAGAACCTCTCTACCAACATGTTCCATTTAGCGCGGTTTAACAAAAAAGTGTAATTAAACATATACATAACATCTTGACGTATAGGGACAACATAGTCCACAAACAACCTATTTTGTCCCGATTAAAGTGGTTGACTCCAAGCAATTACTTGTTTACAGTAGTAACGACACTGCAATCTAAAGCCATGTAGAAATGTTTACAAGCTGCCTGTCATGTAAATTTAAAATATGAAGTAATACAGCAGCTTAATGAAAGTCAGGTATAAAATAAAATAAAGCTTACTGCCATGTTTGACTAAATAAAACAGAAACTTCCACAGGTAGGAATCCCTGATGTCCTCATTCTGTCAGTTAAAAACAATTTATCTAATTTCACTATTCCAAGACTCCATAAGATTCAAACTGTGGACCTTAGAGATAATAAATGCAGCAACAGGTTTTTGAATCAGTATTCAATAAATATTTACTCAGGAAGAACAAAAAGCACAGTTCTCTTACAAAAATTTAACAAATCTATGATGGTCAAGATTAGGAATAATTATTTGATATTCCCAATTTCTCCTAAATATAAAGAATTACATTTTAAAATAATAAATAAATATATTCTTCAAATGAATTCTTAATAGAGAAGTTTAATTTTAATGTTGAGAATTGTGGTTTTTGTACAACTCGGTTGGAAACAACTAAACATTTGTTTTAAGAATGTAAAGAAGTATCAAACTTATGGGATCAACTTCGTAACTTTCTGTCTTCTAAAGCAATAAATGTGGATTTTATTTCTTTACAAAACATTCAGTTCGGTTTATCTGAACTGACTGTTCAGATAAACCGAACATTTGATAGATTTTTTCTTATCCATCAAAGAAAAAATGTTTGAATTATGTTTGAATTCAAATGTTTGAAAGATAGGTTTATAGTTTATGCATTTAAAGTCGGACCAATCACACTGCTGGCGCCTCTCCGGGTTGCCTCGATCTGCTGCAGCTGCTGGATTAAGTTTACCTCAGCGTGGATCGCGCGCGGCTCCTTTCACTCAAACTAGACACAGGCTGACCTGTATGGATATTTACAACAACCCCCTATGAAGAATTATGTTTCTTTCTAGAGGTTTTGATCAAGGTAGGAGTTTAAAACCCCGCTGCATTAGTTCTGGTTGGGTATCTCTATGTGAACCGCAGGAATAACTTGTAGTCTCTTTCAGAGGTGCATTGAGCGAGAGGCAAGAATGATTTATATTTGTAGACAAAGAATTTTGTGCGCCTTTTCCATCTCAACACGCTGCCCAGCGCCCTGCTCTGTCTGCGCTGATGAAGTTTATGTAGGGGTTTCCGGTTGGGCGGAGCTTTAGTGGTTAACCCAACGCCAACCTCATCATGCAGGTTCAGCCCGGTGAGGAGCTTTCGCGCTCACCTCGCAGTCACACTGGTTTTATATTTTATTTTATTTTTTTTAGTATTATTTTTTCCGGTTACGAAGCATCAAACCATATCAAATGCTTTGTCCATTTAGTCAGAGTTAATGTGTGCGGAGATCTGAGAAACTTGTCCCATAAACTGGACCAATGAAAATAGTTTCTGTGTCTCCATGTTAAAAACTCAACAGACACGAAATGAAAGAGCTATTAAAGCCACATTAGCAGCATTGAATTAAATCTCCCTTTTGTTGCGCGTCTCTGCGCAGTGCAGCAGGTTTAACTCATGCAGGGCCGGTCCAAGGCTGTCTGAGGCCTTGAGCAGAATTTGACTTAGGGGCCCCTCTTCCTGCTAAAAACATCAGCATCTCTAACAGCTTCTGTCAGATTTAGTGAAATCTGGGAGAGGAGGAGTAGTTTAATTGGCCAATCTAAAAAGCAATCAGTTATAATTGCAGTTTACTAATTTGAATTTGTGAACAAATAGAACTCAAACTTAAAGATTAAACTCACAGCATCAGATTGTTGCTATGGTAACAAAACAATCCAACTATGAATATTGTTCTTTAAACTCTTACAAAGTAGACTTCCCAGCTCCTTAAAATCTTACATATAAATGTTAAATTTAAAATCTTTTAATTTATGTATTCTGAAATCATCAAGTCAGATTCAGCAGCATTGATAATGTCAATAAACAAATGTTACATTTATGCATCTGTGGTCTGTGATAAAATATTAGCATTTATGGGGCCCCTGAAGCCCTTGGGGGGCCTGATGGAGCTGCTGACTTAATTTGGATTAAACAGAAGTGCAAATAATTGATATTCATTTTAATTGTGTTTTTTGATTTGTTGTTTTTAAGACTAGTTGTGGGTTTAAACATTGTTTCACTGGTGATGTTTTCCCGTAACATGTAAATTACCCAGTCGTATTTTTACTTTTCTTGTCTACTGAACATCTTTTAACACAAAAACACTGTAAATGTCGCTATGCTCTCAATCACTGCTCTCAAAAATGAACTTTCTTTTTTTAAAAGATGTCAGAGAAAGATGCAGAATTTAAATGCAATAAAATTGTATGAGTTAATGGAAGATTTTCAGTTAGTAGCCCCCTAACATGTCTCTTATTAATTTTATTTAACTTTTTTTATTTTTTTTCCACTAATTTTAGTACTTTGTTCTAGTCTCTGTAACCAAAAGTTGTGATATTTAGTTTTTTGTAATGCTTGTTATTGACATGTTGTTTGAGCTCGTCATTGTTGTTCTTGTATTTTCAATAAAAATAAAAAATAAAATAAAAACTTCCACAGGTAGGATGTATGGACAAGAAATCTCCTGAGTAAGCAGTATGTGTCGTAGCATCGATATGCGTTTTGATGGTAGCACTTAGAACACCTGTTCTGTTACCTGGCCTGGTTTCAACCAGACAGACGGAGATTTTATTTTGAAAACAAGGAATCATTAAAGAAACAAGCACAAGTAAATTCAGATTAAACTTTGCTTATAAATTCAATAAATCTACACCACAATAAGGATTAAAATCGAACATAATGTGACTCTGCAGGCTGGATTAGATTTTTTGTTAAAACAATAAAAATAGGTCAAGCTAAAATTTTCCCACTGCGACTACTGCTGTTCATAATTGGAACCACATTTGTTTCTTCTTGCCAATCCTGACACACAGTCAATAATTTTACATTACAAGAAAGAATAGTCGTTGCTCTAACCTGAGCGGGTAAACCTGAAAACTGGGAGCAGTTCCTGAAGAGTCGTGCGCACCGCTACTCCTCTACCTAACTTTACCTGCAGTGGGCGTTTCCACAAACAACCGGGTTGGAATTTGAACTTCTGACCTCTCGTCTACCCTCAACATGTTTCTCCAGAAATATTTGCTTAACTCAAATCAGAAACATTGCAGTTCCCTGCCGCAACATTAACTCCTTACTGCACCAACTATCCAGACTGTGGTTCAGTCCAATTTGGAGCCACGCAGTATTTTTGCAGTTTGTAGTTTGTTTCCTGTCCAGCAGCTGCTAACGTTACCTTGTTGAAATGGACCTCAGGCTGAGCGCTCGGAACCGGAACAGCGGTCCCATAGTAGCAGACTGAGGGTCGGATCAGGCTAGTAATACCCCGGGAAAGCACGGTACGGAGCATGATGAGTCTTCCTGCACGGATCAACCCACGGAGAATGCGGATCAGACTAAGTACATGGTTGCAGCAAACAGAAAGGGGCGGGGACGGGCTGCACGACAGACCCAAACCATATTTGGAAATGGGAAGAGTGCGTTCCGGAAATGAAGGGGGCGCTATTTCCTATATCATCTGCGGTGGTCTCCCGTTTTATTTTCTTTTGAAATCTGTGACATATTGATCTTTTGGAAGGAGTTCCACTCTCAGCATACGTTTGAACTTCTCCTATATTATTTCTGCACAACTCATAGTTCTTAATACATTTTGTAGCTTTCTCAGTACTTCTAAATCAGTTCCTTACTTGCATTTTTGGGGGTCTCCTGCCTCTAGTGACGTGGGGTGGTAACGCAACTAACATACAAAACTAAATTAGAATACCGCAAAATCTTTATTGTTAATGATTAATTCCGGCATTACTTGCACCGTAAAAGCAAAATGTTCTAATAAAACACCATACTTTCTTCATTTTCTAATTAAATCATCTAAACCAAACCTCAAAGTGGAGCCAGTTTCACTCGGTGGCCAACCTGTTTAAACTGGCAAATTTTAAATATCAAGGGTCATTCCTGGACAGTCAGCTCAACTTTACTGAAAAAACTATATTTTTAAGAAATGCTCACAAAGTCTCTATCTCTTAAGAAGATTTAGTGGTCTTGGGGTTAGCCCAATAGAGCTTGCATACACTCTGGCTGATAGTCACATGAGCTGCAGACCAAAAGACAAACTTTTAAGAATTGTTTCAATGACAGACAAAAATGTAGTGAACTCACAAAAAGCTCTGTCTTAACTAAGACGACAATGAATATTTTAGTAGGTAGCATCCATCCTCTTTTTCCATGAGTTTAGACCTCTGAGCTCAGGAAGGCGCTACAGGGTCCCTGTAGGGTACGAACATTTATAAGAAGTAATTTGTTCACAGTGCAATTGGCTTCTTAACCAAATCAAATATGATATTTAACAATGGCTACCTGTGGAAATGAAANGCTACCTGTGGAAATGAAACAACTCTTCCTCAAACCAGCGGAGAGGTCGTACACCCCGCACCAAGCAGCTCACCCTGGAACGTTCAGGGCACCAAGCCGAAACAAAAGTCTCACTGCAGATCCCATGAGACGACTAACGGGGAGAAACCCTCACCTGGACGAAACAGCGTGGCCGGCTCTGAGCCGAAACCCACCTTCAACTTCAACACCTCCTCCGCCAAAGAATAGCAAACAAGCAGCTGGAACCAAAACGGCTCCACCGACCCCGCTCCCAAGGACAACGTGATCAGCCCAAGCCTCAAAACATTCAGACTCCCACTGAAAAACAGATTTTCTGCACTCCAGCCTGAGCCTCTGAGTGAAAACCCACCTTCAAACATCAACAATGAGGCTAAACCAACACATCCACCCCACAAAGCTCCGAAGGACAAAATGACCACCAGGAAAACGAAAGGTATGCAAAGAGTGCTTCTTGTTGGAGATGAGACAGTAAATGGAATCAGTCATGTTTGCAATCCCAATAAAACGAGAGTGGTTTCTTTTCTTGGTGACACTGTATCTGATTTGACTCGCAAAGTGCTCTCTCTAACTGCTGATCAGCCAAACATGGAGACTTTAGTTGTGCATGTTGGAGCCAACGATCTGGCTAAGCAAAAATAGGAGATTCTGAAAAAGGACTTTAATATTCTTCTGGACACTATGGGAAAATTAAAAATGAAGTTATTTCTCAGTGGTCCAATTCCATCGTCTCAATGGGGAGACGAAAAACATTCCAGGCTGGGCATGATAAACAAATGGCTGATTAAAACCTGCTCTACCAGCTCAGTGACCTTCATCGATAACCTCAGGATCTACTGGCAGCGCTGTCACCTCTTTGGAAGAGGAGGACGCAATCTTAACAAACATGGAATAAGGCTGCTCACTGCAAACATTTTTCATTTTATCAACAAGAACAACAATGTGACCATCGCTTCAGAAGAACAGGCTCAAGGATGTCTGACTAGGATGGAGCCCTTCACTTATCAGAAGCAAAGTGTACCAAAACAAAGTGCTGGGGACAGAATGACTGGTTCCCCTCCTCCCCCCCCTCCCTCTCTGCTCCTACACTCACAAGATCAGAGTTTCCCAGGAAGTCCATCGCTAAAGAGAGTCGGGCTGCACCTGAACCGCCTGAAGATGCTGGTGGAGGATCCGGGTCAGAGAGGAGGACGGACGGACTCCTCCTCCTCCCAGCAGGATGGAATGGATCAACAGGTTCGCCTCGGCACGACTCTCCTTGGCGCTAACATAGCAGACCTCACTTCATCTAAGCCACCTGCCTCTGACCTCCCTGAGGATCCAGCACTTTGCGTCTCTGAGGTCTGAGACCTTATTATCTTTGTATTATCTTTACACCCGTCTTCCTCCAGAATGTGTCTGGCCCCCCGGCACCGCAAAACAGGACATTACCTGTCCAGATCACTACAAGAAAAGTTACAAAAAATAGAAATACAAAAAGCAGAGGTCTTAATTCAAACCTCAGACTGAAGAACTTTCAGCCTCCAAGTCGCTTAAACTGGCTCTTTTAAATACCAGATCTCTCTGTGCTAAAGCTCTATTAATTAATGATTTCATCACCGAGCATAATATTGAGGTTTTATTTCTGACAGAAACATGGCTGAATGACAATAATGAACCAATCGTACTAATTGGATCAGAGCCTCCTACATACAATTTTTTAAGTGAGAATAGAAAACATAAAAAAGGAGGAGGCGTGGCTTCAATATTTAAGAATACCATAAACTGTAGTAAAATCTTTTTGGGTAATTTTATGTCTTTTGAGTATGTTGGAATCGAGGTAAAAGGCCACAAACGAACTTTGACACTAACTTTATACAAAACCCCAACATATGAGGAAAATTTCTTTACAGACTTGAATGAGCTTCTATCTCTCATATGCATTGATTACGATTGTTTAATAATTGTCGGTGATTTCAACATTCATGTTGACAACCTGAAGACCGAGGGTCAAAAAAGCTGTTTAATATATTAGAGAGTTTTGGTTTAACACAACATGTCAAACAAGCAACACACACTCATGGACACACACTGGACCTGGTTATCAGTAAGGGTGTGAGTATTTCCAATTCTGTAACTGATGTCGCCCGTCGGATCACTTTGCTGTTATCTTTGAATGTTCTTTATCCGTTGACCCACTTACACAAAAAGCTACTATCACAAAACATACTTTTACAG
>NW_006800442.1:280338-289054 GCF_000485575.1 Poecilia formosa | reverse complement strand
TATTTTGTGTATATTTTATTCACATTTTGTGCTTTATTCATAGGACCGGTTTTGTCCCTCTTCTCAAGAATCAATGATGTATATATGCATGTGGAAGTCTTGGGTGTCGTTTTCAGAAATGTATTCTAATTTTATTATGGATTTTAATCACCGATTGCCACAGAGAAAATAAAGTTGCACATTTAAAACATATCCACTGGTGGTGTTACATATCTTAAATGGTCCCATTAACAGTTTTTAAGGAAATTAAGTGATGGAATATGATACAAAAGTAACCTGCTGGACAAGAATAATAACAAAAACGAATGCATGTCGTTATGAATAGAAAAGGGAAGTCAGATTTAAAAATGCTTTGGATAATTAGAGATTATCCCAGTCAAGTGTTATATGTCCAGTCTGGTGTTTTCATGGACTGCTCCAACTTCTCATTGCAGTCCTTACCCGTATTTAATGGAAAGCAACTATAAGTCAGAACAAGATGTCTGAAACATCTGTTGATTCCATGTTTATATTGATGCATAATGACTGGACTGGTTTCATTGTCACTCAGCTGTATGTCTTTTCACACAGTTCATACACAAGATTTTCCACACAGAATATAACTACAGAACATAGCTCCACCTTTCCAGCAAATTTCTATCTATCCATAAAGTGTCAGTAGCAGTCAACACAATTTGAGTTTGGAAAATCAGTTTTATTGGACAAGTGAAGTTTAAACGCAACTCAAAGCAGAGCCTTTTAAAGATTGATTTCGAAAACAAGTTAAATCCCAAATGCCTTTGTGGTTCAAGTTAATTTATTACAAATATTTAACACCAAGACAACTTTACTTCAGATGCCTGTCTAATTAGGAATCAAGAGAAGCAACATGCTGCCATACCATACTTTTAACAAAACAACTCTTGTTAAAGGATTTTTTAATGTGAGGTTCTGTGAAATTATTAGAGCTAATAGTTGATTCACAACTCGCAGTTGGACCCAAAATTCCCTCCATCTTGGCGAAGCTGCAGAGGGCTGGTCTGGCAGACTCTGCTTAACTCTGACTGGAACAAAACTCACTTTAAAAAATACCAACTCAAAGTCTAACTTTGTACACAATGAGGTGAATCACTGTGAAGGTCCCCTCCATAGCATTTCTTTAAAAGCTGTAGCATCTTTCAAGTCTGTCTGTTCTCAAATTAGTAGAATATTATTATACAAGTTTTAATCTTTCCTTTTCTTTAACAGTCATGTGATCACTCATTCCCACAGGAGCTAACCCCGTTATCTGAATCAGCTGTGTTAGAGCAGGGACACAGAAAAATGAGGGGCTGTAGCTGTTGAAGACTGGAGTTGAATGCCTGGGTTTACAGGAACAAAGTTCTTTTACTGATTACTGAACTGCAGTTCTTTAATTCTGAGGTTTTTCCATTAGTGGATCTGCTCCATCGCTCTCATCAGAGTCCCACACCGTGCCAACATCCTGCACAGCAGCCAGGGACATGTCTGCTTGGACATCCTCCTCATCTGACTGAACCAGTGGCTCCTCCTGCTGCCACTCTGCAGCCCGGTCTGACTGACTGCTGTTTATGGGAGGAACTTGATTCAAGGACTCCAAAGAGGAAGAATTAAGATCTGGACCTATTGAAAGAAGGTAAGAATGGTTAACTTGTATCATTCATAGTTTTTGCTATGTCTCAGCGCTAACTCTAGCCAATTACATCTGATGTTGTAGAGGACTGAATATAGAGACAGGAATTCCTTTAAATTCTCAAATTTAAACAAACCTGAGGTCAGAGAGGATCCACAACTGGAATCTTCACCAGTGGAATTAAGAAAATCATCCAGGGCCTCCAGGTCTGATAAGTTAATAAATGTCATCTGATCCAGAACAGCCACATCGACCCCTGCAGACTCTGCCAACACACATCAGCATACAGTTCGAATTCTGGTGCACCAAAACTCATTTCAACTGTCCATTCAATTTTATTTAGGTAGCAAGATGAAACCTGGTACAGTTTATGTTTATCTGATCATTCAGATTGATCCCGTCTTCAGTGGTGCTTAAAATATATGTTTAAAGAAAAAGAAGTCACCTTTGCCCTGTAGGCATCCAGTGGACAGATACTTCTCTACATCTTCGTTGAAGGCTTCCTCGTAAACCTTCTGTCGCTCTCGCAGCTTCTGCTGCATAACCAGCTCCATTTCTGCCACTCTCTGAGCATGCTCACACTTCAATTCAGCTACAAAAGAAAACAATTATTAAATACGCAAGCTTTTTCAAGGAAACTGAAACCACTCCATGCCGCCATAAAACCTGACTTTTAGACCCGTTGTCTTCATAATGTACTTCACCTTTATAAAGGTCAGTCTAACTGAGATAGCAGACTGATGCTTCAAACAAAGGCAGATCAACAGTCTGTTGAAGGCCACACAGAGTGTGTCCATGTGTTTCTGTCAGTTACTGATGAATCAAAGCTCAAGTTGATATAGTGAAGTGAGAGATCATTATGAGGGAGCCATCCAGTTTAGGATTGTTTACTTTGTTGCTTGTTCACCATTATGCAAACCCCCTTTCAATATCACTTGAAAACTTTTTTACTAACCTCCCTCACCCACACACACACACACACACACACACACACACACACACACACACACACAAGTAGAATGCTTCTATGGTTGCCAACGTTGAGAATTTGTTATTCTCTCCATTGAAACAACCTTTAACCTGATTATTTGCCCTGAATTCACCTTAGCCAATTGTGTTGAAAACATGATGTAAGCCTGGAGGTCATAATCAATTAATAATAATGTATTAATAATAAATTATATGATTAATAATAAATTGAGCTGAAAATACATAATTACCTACATCATATGTTTATATTGTCAGCAATAATAATAATAAACTAGAAAATTCCTGAAGAAATTTAACCGTCAAATTTGCCAAAAGTTTTGCCAAAGTTTGCCCGTCGATTTGGACCCAGCGTTCTGATGCTAAAAATTAGCATTAATGCTAAAGAAAGTTGCAATGTAGTCAATAACCTGTGGAGAGTCAGAAGCATGTGGACTAAACTTTACCTGTACCATTCAGTATGTTGGATAAGGTAAATTTAGCCAAAATGCTAATAATAGCATGAATGGTATCAGTAGCATGTTGTCTGTCATTCACTTACTCCATTCAGTATACTAAACATGGCTAATAAGTAAAAAAAATTGGCTAAAAGCTTATTTTAGGTGAAATGCTAATGCTAATGCACTGGCTTGCGGAAGCCAGTGCCATAGCTTGAGATGAAATACTATGAAAGGGTCATATTTTTGCACCTCCATAGGTGGTGCACTAACTCAAGGGAAAAAGATAATTAAACTTAATGTAATTGCACCGCCTGCGGCGGTTCACTTCCCCTAGGCGTAGGGGATTAATGAGGCTTTTATTTTGAAATTTTCAGTAGGCTACATTTGAAATGGCAACACTAATTCCATGTGTAATAGTGATTGGGTTAAATCAGTTATATAATGCTCAAAGCACAAGTAGTTCAGAATACCAGCCAAGTCCTCCTCTACAGTAACATGTTGTAGTTCTGACATGCTGCTCAGGCCTCTGTTTTAACTGAGTCTTGGCCATAGATAGAAGTACAGTTATGGCTGCTGGTTTGTAGTCCAAACCAGCAGCTCTGCCTTTGTCTGTATTCTGTTGCTATAGCGATTAATCCTCACCCAACTGCCCTGTGTGTGAGACAGAAAGGTGGAGAATGATTTCTATCTTTATGAGACAACCAGGAAATGCTAATGTTTGTGCTAATGTTAATGAATGTTAGTTAATGAATGATCCTGAGAAAAAAGAACATTAAAAAAGCTTAATATTATTGCACCGCCATAGGCGGTGCACTGACGTGAGAACAATATGCAGGCTTTTATTTTGAAACTTTCGGTAAGCTTCGTTTTAAATGGCCACACTAATCCAATGTGTAACAGTGGTTTGGTTAATCCACCTGTATAATGCCCAAAACAGCAAGTAGTTCTGAATGCCAGCTGAGCCTCCTCTGTAAGAATTGAGTGTTCCACCATGTTCTGACCTTCTGCTCAGTCCTCTGTATTAAAGTGTTCCGCCATGTTTTAGAACTACAGTCTTTGTAATCCAAACCATACGAGAGGTCTCATATAACCAGCAGCTCTGCCTGTCTCTGTATTCTGTTGCTATAGTGATTAATCCTCAGCCAACTGCTGTGTGTGTGAGACAGAAAGGTGTAGAAGGACTTCTATCTTTATGAGACATCCAGTCAGTTTTGATGAAAAAAGAAGTCCGAACAACTGCTTCCCGTTCAGGATCCGTAAGGCCGATCCAAAAACCGTTTGAAGCATATGAGAGGGCTATTTGTCATCTCCGGTCCTTCCCCGATTCATATCTGTAGCTCATTCACAGTAATTGCAGTGATGAGAGAAATACGGTGTGCACTGACACCGTATTTCCGTAGTGTAAAACACTGGGGTGGAGCGTCAGTTAGTCCTGTCCCATCACTTTGCTCTGAAGCACCTGAACTGAAAACCGTAAGCCCTAGGGAAATTTTGAAAACATTTTATGGGAGCAGGCATACGTATCAATTTCATGACCGACTTTCATGAGAGCGATTTCAAAATAATTTTGGGTCAAAAATCCACTCCATTTCTCACTCTAAAAAAGCGGCAGTTGGTGTCAGTTAGACTCTGCATTTTGGCAGTTGAAAATTTTGCTCGTTTTTCGCTTTTTACGTCGCCGTCGTAACTCCGATCCCCAATAAAAGTAATAGCTCCAATGCCGGGATCGAGCCCCACATTTTGATACCACTTTTGTGGGTGGGCACGCAGCGGTACGAGCCGCATTAACGGTAATGGAAGAAGATGTTATAAAGAGACATTCCATTGGGTGAAGAACAATAGGTGCCTGCCATGCAATGCATGGAGGCAGTGACTGACTTGCTTTGCAAGTCAGTCACTGCTCTTTCCTATGCATTGCTATGGGCAGGCCCCAAAAAAAACCTCTTAATACAGTGTTTTTTGGGGGAATGTTTTCTTTACAATGCCAACTCATTTTCATTTCAGGTTTTAATTTTTACACAAAAAGAGAGAACAGATGTGTCAGAGACACTGCTGCTTACCTTCCAGTAAATCCGCCTCCTTCCTGCACCAAAACAGACAGGTTCTATTAAAACTCAAGTAATATCAGTCTGTTTCTTTCATTTGCTTATTATGCAGAAAGAAATGCTCTGAACATAACCAAACCATTTCCTTATTATTCATCAGTATGTCCCTCCTTATTATATTTTGATAACCCAAACTAAGTCACAGTTTATCTATATTAACGTCCTTTAACAAAGGACCAAATGTGAATATCATTTTATGAAAGAAGGCTAAACCAAATAGTTTCATTTGATAAACTGCGCAGAAAAAGAAGAAATATAGAAACATAGTCACAAACTAACTGTGAGGACAGTAAAACAAAATGTTACAAATGCAAGAGGAATTTCAAATCTTACATGAAGCTATTAACATATTAGCATAAAGGTCTTGGCATTGCTGGTGGTCTGCAGACGTCAACTGGATTTTTCAGGTTTTTTTTGTCCTTAAAGGTTTTAAATGCAGGAGACCTGAAAATAAATGAACTCTTCCACCCAATGAGAACCAACATCCTTTTTTGATGTTCACCGTCAGCTAAACTGTGTGTTGCATCACTTCCTTCAAAAATGGCTGGTGTTGTATTTGAAGAGGGTTTAATGCAAAAAAGTGTGAAACTGAAACAGGACAAAACACAAATACTTGGTATACAAAACACACTGTGGCAAATAAACACAACTTTATATCAATGGACGCCAACGGTGGAGCATAGCTGACACATTTGAAGTTTTTGTCTGACCGGAGCAGCATATTAACAACATAATCCATCATGGTTGTTGTTTTTCTTCTCACTTGTGTGTATGAGGACGGAGTATAGTGAGATTTGTTGAGCATCAGTGACGTTCAGGTCACTGATACTCGGTCACTCAGGTCGGATGAATGCGACCTGGACGTTAGGTCACATTTGAATCGGATATGTATCAGATACCCAAGTGGCCTGGGTCATATTCGAAAAGAATCCAACCTGTGTTGTTCAGACTGTCATAAAAAGATCAGAAACAGGTCGCATTACGTCAAAAAAAAAAAAAAAAAATCGGAATTGGGTCATTTCAGGCTGCAGTTTGAATGCAGCCTATGTGTGACCGCGAGGAGAAGTTTTGAGTACAAGCATTACAAGTTTTGAGAAGAAAGACATGAAGTCCTGTTTTCAAAATGAAAATGTAAGCAAAAGTATTAAAAGTTTTGAGAACAAAAGACATGAAATCCTGCTTTCAGACTGAAAATGTGAGCTCTTGGATTATGGCAGAAAAATGCCCCCATATATTTGCTGCCTTCGAAGGATCTGGTGTACGTAGGGTGGGTCCTTCAAAGGCCAAGAACACAGGATGCAGCCCCTGAATTCAGACACACTGATGGTGTGTGTCTGTCCTTCAGCCCCGTGGTTCTACTGTCAGGAATTCTTAAAGCATCAGCATACAGAGACATTTTGGACAAATTTAACTTCTCCTGTTTCAAGATGACTACACAAAGGTCCCTAAAGAGTTCTGACCTCCACAGAAAACCTGTAGAATGAATTAGATTAGAGTGGAGACTATCATCCACCATCAGTGTCTGGCCTCACAAGTGTACTTCTGGAAATTTATTTGAAAAATCCCATAAACACACTTAAACCTTGAACAAAGCCTTCCCAGAAGAGGTAAAGCTGTCGAATTTACAAAGCATTAACAGATATCATAAGCTTTGGGGCTGAAGAACAGGATGGCACCCGGGTACATCCGTCTGTTAACATGGATGAATACCATGGTAATGTAGTGTATGTGATTTTCCTGATAATCTTTCTTTTTTTTCTGATAAAAGAAAATGAACAAAGCATAAAGATAAATGACTGACAATAGAAAAAAATCAAATCCCCTACCTTTTCTTCTTTTTATAATCTTCAAGTTGACTCATATGATGGTTTTTTACAGTCTGTTGCTCACACTGACAACACAGAGTTTCCAGATGCAGCAGTCTGCTCTCCATCTCCGCAAATTCACCTTCTAGTTGAGCTAAAACACATTCAAAATAAAACAATAAAACACATTTATGGAATATACACACCTGTTATATTCTCATATGTTTTAGAAAATGACTTAATTTTAATCAAATAGTCTAAATTCAAAACATTTCCTGAAGGTACTTCACATGAGACATAACTCATATTGTGTCATATACAATCCAAATTAGGTAAATAGTTTTAATAGATTCAGAAGACAGATTGTATTTCGTCTTCAGCAGGCAACAGTTCATTCTGTTCAGTGAACCTTCAGTGCAGCAGTACGAGGTCATTGCCCTTAGAGGAAGTGTGTACTCGACAGGCAACAACAGTTCCTCAGTTTAGGCGTAATTGGTGTGGTATCTTAAAAGTTAATGAATGAATGAATGAACACTTTGTTATTGTACCGAAGCACCACAAAATTCATTTCAGATAAATCCATCCAGAGAAGACAATAACCAGACGAAAACAGTGGAGACAGGGAGCCTGGGGCTGCTGCCACTGACAGCTCTGCTCTTTATGATAGAGTGAGACGTGAGATCAGGGAGTGTGTATCTGTAGGATGGGGAAGGAGATGGGAAAGAGCGTCATGTTTACATATCATCCAGGAGATCTGGGAGAGCCAGCCAGCCAAGGCTGACACAGGGGACCCAGTTCAGATAGTGACAATATTTTTCAGTTGATAAGACTTTTAATTTTCATCTACCCTAAAGTCTCACCATTACATCTCCATTGTTTTTCCAATCATCCAAATTAATGTGGCCATCCCACCGGACCGAACTAGGAACTTCTCCAAGACTGATTCCATCCCCCCAGTGAGCACCAGGGTCCACAGCTGGCCTGCCAATCTCAGCAAGAATCACATCCAAATGGCGGCTCTGGTCCCACATGTTAGTTTAAGCGTTCAGTAGTCGGATCCATAATTTGTAGACTCGCAGGGTGTGCAAAAGAGAGGCTCCAAAAAGCAGCACAAAGACAAAGCAAAGCAGGGAAAAAGTGGGTAGGTTAGAGAAGCTGTAGCTCTCGTTAACATTTTATTGGCACTCCTACTTGGATAATTCATGTGCACCAACACCATCAGAAAGTTTTACTGCTTTACTTGCATTGTTTGAAGAGATTCCCATGTCACTAGCATGGCATGTTGGAAACATGAACAACAGCTGAACAACAAAATAGTCTTTTATACAACTTTCATCTCTGAACAATTTTCCCTCTGTGTCGCTGTTTGCAAGTTTTAGGTCATCTGACCCCACAACAATCAAACTAAGTTGATGTCTGTCAATAAAAGACAGAAGCAACTGGATTGTCATGTTTAAAAATTCTGCTTTCCTGAATTCCCACATTCATAGTTTACTCCACATGTGTCAAACTCAAGGCCCGCAGGCCACATGTGGCCCGCCATGTCATTTTATGTGGCCCCCCAGCGTTTTATAGGTCCATGATTGACTTAAAATAGGTTTTGAGCACGAATTGACGACAAACTACATCTCCCATAATGCATTCCGATTGTTACCAGCCAACATTACGGCTTCTCGCCACTAGAGAGCAGCAGCGTCACCTTAAGCTGTTTATTGAGTTCACCAGCGAATAAAACTGAGTCTTCGACAA